>NW_024067139.1:0-139785 GCF_015039405.1 Cantharellus anzutake | reverse complement strand
TGCCATTCTGGGAACCGGATGAGGCTCCGGGGCTATCCAGAGAACAAGGATTGGGTCAACACAGGTACATTCGGTCTGCGGTGGTTTTCACACTCGTGTGGCCTCCAAGAGCTGAATGTTGAACCATGCTTGATGGTTCAAGCATCTCTTTTGTTGAAATTGCACCTGCAGAGAGATGGCTTTTTGTCCAGCATCAATCAGTGGGAAACTGGTTGTCATCTTGACGATATTCCTGCACTGCGCCGACTCCACATTGAACTTTTATCACTGGGGACCCTTCTGAAAATGGGTATGCGGAGAGCGTATTATTGAGCCACACCTCCAAATCCTCTGCATGATCGTTGTGACTCATCGAAGTGTGTTGGTTTAATGGGAATGGGGACTTTAGTCATCATCGCCATCAGATCGCTCGACTCAACCGAGCAGTTTGTACCAGAAGGTGAGTCTATTGGAAAGGAACAAATCGGAAATCTTTAGGCACCCAAAGGTGTAGCCTGGACTCGTGGTGCTGTGTTCGGCCCAGGCTCCCTCTACCGGGTCCGCAACATCAATGATCCCTCCCCTGAGTGGTGCTGTCGTGCTAGACGGATTGGGATGGTTGGAGCACATGAAATATGTATACGAGGGCGAAATTTATTTGAGCCCAACTTGTAGATGCCTTCTCATAGTGAATGTTCTAAGTGAGTGCGCAAACAAAAGGGGTCCGCTCCGCAGTTTTCGTACCATATGTTCCGCGGTTCCAATGTAACTTCATCGACCGGCCGACAATACACACTTTCCCATTACATATCAGTACTTCTTTCCTCATTCCCACCTTTCGCCACAGTCCGCTGTGCAAGTCAATCCATCTCATTCAAATTGGGAAGATGATAGCGATTTGTAATCTATCAGCATCGGTCATGGTTGCATGGCGCCGCCTGATAGAATTATGTTGGCGAACCCCTTGGCCCCTCTAGGTAAGTCCTGCATTCTAAACGTAATGGTAGCCGTACTGGCCATCAAGCCTTTTGTCTCTCTCACATATATCTGCTAGAATCTCGGTAAAATAGTGGCTTCAATCGTACGTCTAGGCTGGACACAACATCTCGTGATGATATTGGCTCATGAGGTGAACATGATATTGCTCGCCATATCATTTCAATGCGTCCAAGGAATAAGTATTTCCGTTGTCAGGAACTAATGAAGAAAGCTACACATTAATGTCTGGTCCCTTGGCCCAGATTCCCATGTCGACATGGCATACATATCTGAATGTGCATTCTCCCACTCGACCATTGACCAGCGAGGTAACAGAATCGTTTTGTATGCACAATAAAAGTGCGCGGTATAGTATGTACCTACTGTCTTGCTTCCATCTGCAAATTCACTCTCAAGTCCTAATTCCATATATTTCGTACACAGGGCTGCAACGTACCCTGGCCGGGTGACTCTTCATCAATATTATTAATAATTAACTAAGTTTTGAGATAAGACCAGGGCATTATTAATATCCTTCGAATCGTTACGGTTTAAGTAGCGGATTGTTTGTAGACCAAACATTATTTCACATCAAAATGTATGCTCTGAATATCACAAATCAAGGCCGGTGTGAAAGGATTTGAGGGACGAAGAACAAGAGAACGTGTTGAACGTGAGGTGCGGACCATGAAGGCTGCTCGGCTGATTCCCCTGGAAATGCAGGGTTGGTTCAGGCAAGAAAAAAAAAAAAAAAAAAAACTGATATCGATCACAGGATCGAACAAAAGGCCTGAGGAACGAATCACTATTGGCTGGAATGAAGTAAGGGCGATGCAGGATACCCTTATACTGAGTAATAAAGGACAAAAATGGCAAAAGAAGTCGTCAGAAAGCGTGTGGAACACCTCATTGCAAGGAGGAACGAGGACGATCAATTTTCATATTATTTTCGCATCAGATGACCTTCCCACGGCATCGATCCGCACAAGAAATCCGTGGCAGTAGTTAGGAAATCCTCGGAGTGAATCGTGTCATTATCATCATTATCATCCAGCCGACAAAATGTCTTTGTAAGGGGGATGGACGGGCTTGGGATCCGACGTGTGACATGACGTCAAGGACGTGTGGTACCAGTAGCTCGACTATGAACCATCCCAGCTGCAATGGCTGCCCCTGCGACAGTTAGGATCGCTGCACCTCCCGAGGGTCGACCAATCGGATAATCAGGATAATCCTTGACGACGGGAACGGGCACTGGTTGTGGGAAGGAAGGAAGCAGAAGCCGGGAGGAGGTGGAGGAAGGCGTATTGTTGTCTTTGTTGTTCCCAGTAGATGTTGGCTGATGATGACGAACCGTCACACCGAGAGAAGGATCATGGTTGGGATACAAAGAGGGGTTCAAGCGGGGATCATCCCAAGTCGCCAGAGGGTTCAACGAAAGCGTGTCTGAGAGGATTGGTTGGTCTTCGTAAATCGAAGTCCGTCATCAGTCGACTAGCAAGCGACGAACCGACGAAGTATAATTGACCAGAAATGGGGTCCTTCTCCTCAATCCATCCAGTAGGCAAGGCCCGAGTTGTTTTGCTGCCCTTAGCTTCAGCGGGAGGAGCTGGATATTGTGGCATGTTCGAGTGAAGGCTCTGTTCCCACGATCACGCACCATGCATGAACTCGTTATTAATTGGAATTTTTTCGATCAGTCTCGAAGCTAATGATCATGTATTTGGGGTTCAAAGGTAATATGATAAGTCGAGGAAGCAATATTAACATTCTACAATGAAAGCAAGAAAGCGAGAGAGAACGAACCAGGAGGCAATATTGATTAGAAGAAGAAAATTGCGGTGTGGCCCAACCAGAGGCCAACTGCAAGTCTGTATGTCTGGAGCGCGACGAAACGAACTCATACAAGAATTGACATCGAGAACAAGCGGAGCCCAAGTCGAACAAAAGGAAAAATAAATACATAAACGATCTGACTAACGAATCTTATTCGAATAAAGACAGTCGATGTTGCGCTTTGCATAAGCGCTCCATTTTTTGGGGGTGTTTGTCTCCCTTATGGATACATGGATCACGACGCACTAGCCTTTGGGAAGATAAGAAGATAAGATGGCAGCCAAGAGATAAAACACAACGCAAAATTGGCGATGGAGAGAACGAATAAGGTTGTCGGTTGGAAAGCTGGAACGCTACCGATGTGAAATAATACAAGCGGAGGACAGAGGAAAGAGTAGGGGACGCACAGGGGACGCATGAAAAGGGGACAAGGGCCAAGCAGGGTATGAGAGTCGGGCCGCATCAAGCTGGGATGGTCCCGAAAGACACCAAGGGACGCGCATGGCATGAAGGAAGTCGGCTAGAAACGGAATTGAGATTTGTTCGTAGGTCGGAAGTGTTAAAGTTGATACAGTGTGTGAGTGTGTGGTATGTGCGTCCATGAGGTGCGTGCGTAATGGGAAACGAACGCACTGATAGAAGATAAGAATGTGTGTGAAGGTGTTTAAAATGTGAGAAAGTCGTGGTAGTACTGATGATGATGGTGATGTTTGAAATGCGTGATGGATGAGGATTGGGTACGTGTTGGTTTAAGGCGAGGCGGAGTTGTCGAAGAGTTAAAAAGGTGGAATGTTTAAAAAAAAGAAAAAAGAAAACAAGCTATAGAGAACAAGCGTATTGGCACAAACATGCACAACAGAGAAGATATAGTACAGGTTAAGGCCGAGGGCCGGCGGGTGCTGGCGAAGACGGCTCAACGTCAATCACCATCAGTCTTGGAGAATTAGTGGTTCCAAACAAAACGGGAAAAGTGTCCGAGGATCAGGGTATCCAAGGAAGCAATCATAGCAAAAAGAAGGTCGGACCTGCACTTGACGTTGCGAGAGAGAAAAAGACCAAATAATAAGGCAATCGAGCAAGCAGGCGATCAAGAAAGTCCGGGAGTATTTCAGTGAATGGAGGGAGTGTCGCATGTGCAAATAAAAAAGAAAGCGAGTGTGGTGTTGTGGTGAGATCATTCCTTGGCACATACAGGAAAAAGACGAAAGGCTAGTGGCGCGCAAGCGTTGTGATCGCATGATGGACATCTCATGACCTGTAAGCCATATCCATCAGGCCATGATCCTCTCCTTGTCCGAAGAATTCATAATGCTGGTGGTGGTGCTCGTAGCCACTGTAGAATTCCCCAGTTTCTCCGCCCGCTGCGTTGTCGAGCGGATGCGGATGGTGCTCACCACCTTCGGCCGGCTGCGATGGCGTTGCAGAAGGCGGAGTCGGGACAGGAGCAGCGTGGCCACCCCCAAGGGCAACAAGGGCCTCTTCGCTAAGTAGGTTAACAGGAGACCCAGCATCGAGAAGGTCTTGTCCGCCAACATTCACGCTAACACCAGGGTGTGGCTCGGTTGATACCTGCCCGTGAGGAGAGGTTGCGGACCCCGCAGATAGACAACGGGCCTGTGGCGAGACTGGTGATGGTATCATCAACTCATGATGGGCTTGTTGGTGTTGTACGTGCTGTGGCTGATGAGGGAATTGATGCTGGGTGGGGTGCGCAAACTCAGATTCATGCTGAACCTCCTCAGGGGTCTCTTCCTCCTCATCAAGGTATCTCAAATGAGGCGGTGGCGTGAGTGGCGCAGGAATGGAGAGTGGCGGGAGCGACGAATCATGGGAAGAGATTGTGTGGGATTGCGCGTGAATATGATGTTGTGCGGGGGAAGCTTGCGCTTGGGTTCTCTTGCAGCTCGAAAGTCTAATGCAAATGAGGCAAGTAGAAAGTTAGTGATCGATAGCTAATATGAAGGTGGGAGTTGGCAGGTTGAGACATACTTGATGGCCCTCTCAAGCTGGGAAAGCGCGCGCATTACGCCGCAATCTCTTAACAGAGGCTTCATGGACTCATCCAGGTTGTCAAAGGTGGTGGCGTCTCCACGACCCTCTGAACGGTGTCGCGTCTCGAGGAATTGCCACGTAGAACGAACGTTCTTGCTAAGATGAGCAACGAACCCCGAGGAGCTCGGATCGGCGAGACAATGACACACTGGTTCCTCTTGTGCTTTGTTTTTGCTGCTCGTCTTGTGAGGTGGAGGCGAGGATGAAGAAACGCCAGGGTTGGGGCGACGAGAATGAGATATACTTGGAGGTGGGTTAGTCAAGCTGCGTCGAGTATCTTGAACGTATGGACCCGGAGCACCCGGGAAAGGATCCGTCGCCGTCCGCATCAAGACGTTGTTCCCAAGGCCGCCGAACTTGAGCGACGATCCAGTCGGTACGCTCGCACGACGTTGAAGGCCCATTGTGAGAGGGACAAGGTTGTGAGAGTTGGTGGATCCGGGGAAGAGGGGGCTGCCGAGAGCACTGTTCTCGTCGATCTCTAGGCCACTCTCATCGCCAGCACTCTCGAGCGAGAACGAGGATGCCGGCTGCTGTTCGACCTTCACACGATATGACTCGTCGAAAAGTCCACCTCCAAGCCCGCCGAGCCCGCTCTCACCCAGCTTCCTCTTCTTCTTCTCGTGACCATCGCACCGGTTGACACCATCGTTCTCCCGATCAGCATGATCTCTACGGGCAGAGCGGACGTGCCAAGACTCCTTAGGAAAAGAGATCGTAGGTGCAGGCGATGGAGGGGGCTGGAAGGCAGAATGGGGTGAGTCCATCGAGGACTGTTGGACGATTGCGTTGGCAGCCCAGCGAGGTTGAGGCTTGTTCTTTAGTTCGCGGACGACGCCTTCGAGTTCAGCAACGCGATTCCGGAGGCTTGTTACTTCATCTGTATCTTTATCTCTGAGAAAGATGATCGGATGAGTATTGGGAACAAGGAAAGGGGCGAAAAAGCGAGAAAGAGGGGTAGTGGCAAATCAGGTGTGAAGTGGCAATATGATCTCCACATGTGGGTGTGATTTGCGTTGGAAGAGAGGAACTCACCGTGTCTTCTCGCCGACCTCGTAGACGCAGAAACCGGTCTATATTAAGAGCGATAAGCGAGAGTGTTGATGTGAGGCGGACTCAGACCTCGACGCTAAGGCCCGACAGCAGAGTGAAATGGAGGATCAGCTCACCAGGCCCAGAGTGATGCATCTGCCACAGGGACGACCTCGATCACACTAAGCGCCATGAAAAAGGTGATCAGTTAGCAAAAGATGAAGGAAAGGGCCTTCAAAGGGACCGTGCGACCCGCACCTTTCTCTTATTCTGATGACAGGACAAGCAAGATTGCGTGGTTCTGTTCCTCCTCTTCTTTCTGTGGTCAATCTTTGGGTCCTCTTGGATGAAGCTCTGCTTGCCACTGTGGATACTGTTGGGATTGAGAGACTTTACGGGTGCGCCGTCCTCAAAGTCAGATGTTGGATCATCCTCGTTGTTGGGTACGTTCAGGTGTCTAGCAGAAGAAGCGCGGAACGCCATCATGGCATGCAGGAAGACAATCTTTGGAGGCTTAGCGAGGTTTCGTTGGCAACAGAAGGAAGAGAAAGAGTCGGGACACGAATGGATTGGGAGGGTGAGCCGTGAGCTCACCAAGAATCTTATATGGACCTGTTCATAAAATGTCTTGAATTCTTCAAGTTGGACGCTTCAATCTTTTTGTGTTGATTTTATCTTATTTTATCTTTTCCCTTGGATTTCTTCTTTTTGGAAATATTTGTGATGGTATACTAGTAATATGGATTCATGAATTCTTTAAGGGTGCTACTCTTTCCAGTGTACTATATGTAATATTCCGAGAATTTATTTCTCCCCTGCAATTCTTACGGAATTTCCGGCGCAATCACCTCTCCCTCTGCTCGCTTCCGCCGCGGGAATGTACCAAGAACAGCACGGCAACGTTCGCTCTGCAGGACTACAGAAACGGACTATTCCTTGTGGTCCAGCCCTGAAGCTGGGAGGGCGATCTTGCGCAATTGGGCAGGCTACAACAGATGCCGGCGTCATAAAATCCCTTCTCATCATCCTTTACCGAGGAGATACCGTGACCAACGTGTGGACGCTTTGGCCCCGTGTCATTGTTCACCTTGCCACAACCTAGACCCATGGCCTGAGCGTGAATGAGGGCCCTCGATTGGCGAAGGAAGAACCTCCCAACCGTTCTCCTATTTAGAAGCCTCGGAAGCTTGAAAAACAACACTCTCTATACATCAACCGTGTTTGCCTTCCTTGCTGGGGGAACAAAGAGGAATTGCATGCGGCCGCCCGGAATGGCAACCGGCTTAGCCGGCGCTATACCAGGAAATCAGGAGTCAGCATTTCAACGGAGGCACAGAGCCGTCAGACCCGTATTTCTTGACCACATCTCCCACTACGGTGCCCCCGCGGCAGGCTTCCAGTCGCACGTTTGTCCATTTCGACGACAGTCATCGTACAGGTCCCTTCCGTTACCCTAGTGAAGGGTCGAGCGTTGAGCCTTTAAGTTGCTAGGGCCCTTCTTCAGTGCTGTGGGACCAATGCAAATTCTGACGCCGACAGCGCAACACATTTTCGCCTCAGCCAATATGCCTCAATCGCTCATCGTGATCACAGAGGCAATTTCTCACCATCTTTACATGGTGACACGCGAACGATTCACGCAGCTACAAGAATACAGGCGGCCAGGGGCTCAAGCAAATCCCCCCGGGACGGCCAAACAAATTGGGACTCATTAGCGAGAAAGCTAGCTTTACTCTTCATGGCTTCCAAGGACGTTTCGCATGTTCCGATTGCGGACCGCATGATCAGCTGCTTCCAATGGTAATTGTACATGCGGGAAGATAACAATCGGGCAGGCAATCTTTGAATGGGGGCATCACGCATTATACATATCTCGACCCTATCCCCATACAACAAAGATAGGACTACATTGCCCTAATCTAAAATGCCCAACAAACTCCAACCAAAATGAAATGAAGTTGCTCCTTTACTTACCGGGACGAATGCTTCGTTCGGGGACTGAGGATGGTTGGATATGGGCTCGTGATGGGATCATACAAACGTGCTAGTGGTCATGTTCGTAAGTCCGCGTGGGTATGCGAGGACAGGTGGTTGAACAGGTGAAAAAGGCGGTCAAAGGCGGTATCGATAGGATCGGTGTGTATACCCGAAGTATGTGTGGCTGAGATCGCGCATATTTTCTGGGGTGATATATTAGTGGCAGAAGCAACCCGAGCTGTGACTCTGAGTCGAAGACCCCACGTTTGCGGATAATGTCTGTTCAGGGAAACAAGAGGAGTTGAAGGTCAGGAGGGATACCGCCAGGGTCGAGTTGCCTCCTTTTTCTTGGTTTTCGCCATCGCGGCTCGATAAACTTGAGCCTCGTGTTTTCCTGTGTTCATATTTACCCCGCACGTCACCCCGCGTACGTACACAGTTCCGAGCCGATCGATCCGAGTGTCTGGTGAATCATAACGAGGCATGCTGTACACTCCAACATCACTCGAAGAGCACAAGGGTCAGAGAAGCTACAAGGTGCCTACGAAACGGTTAAGGGGTGCCGATCACAGTATTGGCACGGTGTGGATGCGAGGAAATCCTGAAAACTAGTCGATTCCATCGTGACCCTCGCGCGCGGTCATCAACCAATTCCTGAGCTGTGCATCTTTCACCACCGGGAATGTTTCATCAACGAAACTCAATCACTGGCACGCTGTGATCGACAAAAAGCCATATGAAACCTTTTGGTGTGACCTAATTACCCCTATCTGCACACGCTGTACCTCGAAGATCTTTGACATACATCTAAAACGGAAGCTGACAATAGGGAAATCAGTTAGAACATATGCTCGTTTCTCTCAAGTTTGGACTTGCTTTCCTCCAAAGCTACCCCTATGTGCTGAACGCTTATGATCAAGCGATCAACAGTGTCTGTGGGGATGCAGGCGCGTGACAA
The DNA here is from genome assembly GCF_015039405.1 of Cantharellus anzutake. Lineage (NCBI taxonomy): Eukaryota > Fungi > Basidiomycota > Agaricomycetes > Cantharellales > Hydnaceae > Cantharellus > Cantharellus anzutake. The sequence goes on along the minus strand of NW_024067139.1, from coordinate 130,973 downwards.
GTTAATGATTCAGTGGTCATTTTGCACATTCCATTGGGGTGCACACGCGCTATCATCTGCCTGCCAAAAAGTGCAAACACTCGCACTGATGGAGTGTTGACATGTGAAGCTGCTAATTAAGGCAGTCTCGGGTGAGGTCATGCTCTTCGCACACAGTGCACGAGCATTACAAGTTCATGAACATGAAGACGACATGATATAATGTCTTTCCATGGAAAGTGCCCGCACCCGTCATCTGACCCTAGCGAAATTGGGCATGACCAAGATAGGAGGCCTGTGAACCGGTGCGAGGTGCGACGGCAAACAACGAGTGATATTAAGATCTAGATCTCACCGTATGTAGTTAAACCCCAGCCACCGCGTGATACGCTACTCCTTCGCCGCTGTGGCAATAAATATCACTGGTTGGCCACATCGCTAAGGAAAGCAAAACAGAATAGGGGCTGGTGAAGTGAGCAAGAGTAAAATTGACTCAACGTCGGTAAAAACTTTGTACTGATCTCACAGAATGGAGCAGCTGCCGAGCTCAAGAATGTGCCATTGAACACTATACGTCTGTTGTGCAAGTAATAAGTTGTTCATGGCAACAAGTGAACGACGCGAATCTCGAGGCTTAATTTGAGATGGATCAAGACGCCTGCCGTAGGCAGAGCGTAGATATGAGAAACCATCCGACTATAAGCCTAGAATGAAGCTATAGCGGAGTTGATCATTTACCTTCCAATATGGCTGCTGCGACCACAGCGTTCAATGGAGAGTGCTGGAGTAGTTTGTCTCGCCCAGAAGGGGACGGCAGTGTCACAACAATAGTTTCGAGAATACCTGCACGCTCCCGCGGAGAAACAGCTTGGCTTCAACCGATGCCACAAGGAGTGCCTTCCATATCCGCGGAGTTCCCATTCCTGAATTGGCCAGACAACCAAATCAGCACACTTGGTAGCCCGTTGGACCACTACCAGGCGATAGAGCGGTTCTAATTTTTGCGCCACATTGGGGACCCCGACAACGTAAATCCCTCGCCACCGATAGAAGCTGGACGACGGGCTTTGTAACTGAGCTCTCTGATTTTCGGCCTCGCGACTTGACTTCGGCCAATGAGAATTCGATCTTAGGTTGTGCTTTCGATGTTGATCTGCGGCAGGCGTGTCGCAAAAACTTTTCGGATATAAAAAGCAGACGACGCCCTGGGGACGCCCTGGGGACACCCTGCACCGCCGAGGACCTAATCACCACGTCACCCAACGCAGTATCAGCGATCATTAAAGGTTAATTGCGGAGGTAGAGCGAAGGGTTTCTAGGAAGGGACCTGATCTCGATCGAGCAAAAGAAGTCATCGACCTGGCCCCGATCACAGGGCTGATAATCATAGATTAGCAGTGCTGTGAGTAACTACCAACTGGAGCTAGAGCGCTGTATTCAAGGTTTTTCAGTGAATGAGTATAGCGACAAGACTGATTTTGGTCGAAAATGGCCACGACAATGCGTGCAATGTGGCCAGGAAAGTGTTTAGTGTTTGAGACACCAGGATGAGGCACAAAGAACTTTCCGTGTGGATTTGGCGTTGAAGCGCCAATGATTCGAATGGAAATGGAACAGAAAACCGATGCATCAAGGACCCAGAAACGTTTGTAAAAGTGGCTCAATAGTCGTACCAGCATGTACAACGCGCATTGGGAGACGCGTGGAAGACATCAAGAAGGAAAACAGCACTGAGGCTGGAGAAAGGAACACGGAGCGAGTCCATTCAAATTCGGTACCGAATCTCCGTCCGTTTACTTTGGACCAAGATTGTATCCATAGCGCGCAATTGCATCGTCGAGGAGACTATTTATCATCCGATGAGAAGGGGCTGGTTGTCGCCATGGCGTGCTACGCTTTGAAGTAGGACCGTGTCTTAGAGTCAAAATTTGGGTGCGACATGAGGCTCCGAATGTGAACCTAATCGAATATAAGTCAAATACACTACACTACAAACAAACATTCAATACCCGAGGCGTTAAGAGCGCTGATCAGGTATGCCATACAAAGTCTATGGATTAGCATAACTGCGTATAGTCCAGATAATCTCCGGAGAGACTAGCATGTTGAGGGGTACAGAATATGGTCAAGAAGGCGAGGGTAGAAGATGCATAAGTGATCAGCAAGGAACTGACCTAGATGTGGTGGGATCTAATATCTTTTCGTTAGGCAGCGGCGGTTGAGAGGTCAGTGCCTCATTATTTATCTCCTGATTTATTCGCTTTTCGATCATGACCCCGCAGCTCTTGTTGGAGCTTGTATTCTGCAAGGAGTAACATACACCTTGTCCACGATGGACGATGGTTGTTGACAAGGTGAGCATGGTCCAATCTGCTTGGTCGTGACTGACTAAACCTAAATCCACCCCATGGTTTGTGACGTCGGAGGTCGCCGGAGGTCATGTGCCCAAACAAAAAACAGACATAGAAAATGAAAATTCATTTTAGTTCTAGCTAGAGGTATATACAGGAGCAAAATGTTCGAAGTACAAGTGTAATTGGCCGAGCTTGCGAGGCGTTTGTAATTATTCATCCCAACCCAAACCCCCGTGCGCAACCGCCAATCCCAATCCCAACCCAAACACCCAACCCTTGACCCGAACCCGACACCCAACCCCCGAACCCAACACCCAAACACCCAAACACCCAACGCAATAAAAAACAAAAAAAACCAAAAAGACCACAGCAGGAGCAAATCGAACCAGAGCCCTACACACTCAACACAACACACAAAGACGGCACTAGCCATTAGGCCAGAGCCTCACTGACACGGCAACCCCGTTCAATCATAAATATGAATAGTTACATACAAAATGGCATCCGGAATCAGACTGCGAACACATTTCATTGTTATTATGTAATTTTTCTTGATTCTCACATGACCTCCGGCGACCTCCGACGTCACAAAGCATGGGGTGGATTTAGGATTACTGTCGTGACTGATCAGAGATCAATTTAGTTGAGACAAGAACGGAGAAGGTGGTTAGTTATCAGCACATTTGGATTGACCTATCATGAAATCTGTGAAGATACCCAGCTCTCGTCAATACTTTACTCCTGACAGCCATACTAAAGCTCCGTGAAAAGCTGTCTTTATGAGGTGAGTTACCGAAAAAAATTGCTGAAACTGCGAGGTGCTGGCTGCACATGCGTACTTTGCAGACTGCGACATGTCATTTGTCATGTGCTGCTTACAAATGTAGAAGTCACGTTCTGCGTTCAATACAAAAGATCACATGTTAGACGGGGATAAACCCAAGTCCGATGACCTACTCCATTCTGGGAGTGGCACCACGCTTAGGCATTTGCCGAAGTCTGAGAAAACAAGTCTGGGGAATTACTTTGTTATGAAGCCGACACCCGAGCCTGTGTTGAGTGTGAGTGCTTATATATTACTTCGCATGCAAGGAAGGTGTTGGGTGTTGTTGTCCAGATGGTAGAGTGTTAGTTTGTGGCTTTTATTTTGAAGGTATGGGTTTGATTCCCACTAAGGGTAAATCTTGTTTTTTTTTTTTTTTTGCACAATGCCAGTAAATCAGGGAAAAAAATATCCAGCAGAATCCGAACCTATGCCTTCATATAGCCCAGCACATGCTCGGAACACAAAAAAAAGGATGTACACAGTGGGATTCAAACCCATACCTTCAAAACAAAAGCCCCTGACTAACGCTCTACCATCTGGACAACAACACCTAGCACTTTTCTTGCATGCGAAGTAATATATAAGCACTCACACTCAACACAGGCTCGGGTGTCGGTTTCATAACAAAGCAATTCCCCAGATTTGTTTTCTCAGACTTTGGCAAATGCTTAAGCGTGTTGCCACTCCCAGAATGGAGTAGGTCATCGGACTTGGGTTTATTCCCGTCTAACATGTGATCTTTTGTATTGAACGCAGAACGTGACTTCTACCTTTGTAAGCAGCACATGACAAATGACATGTCGCAGTCTGCAAAGTACGCATGTGCAGCCAGCACCTCGCAGTTTCAGCAATTTTTTTCAGTAACTCACCTCATATGTCTTGCCCAAATAGCTTGTGCCTTCCACTGATGAAGTAAAAGGCCCAAGTGCATTACAAATGCTCGGGAGCTGCCCATGGTTAACACCTGAATGAACGTAGTGCAACTCGACCCTGATTCTTCCAAGTTCCTTACTAGACATTTCGGCAAAGGGTGGTAGTGAATTCCCTGTGGGGAAGTGGTCGAGCACATTTTCTGATGATCTGGGGGTGGGAGAAGAACAGAAAACGTTGGCACTGTGGAACTCAGGGTGAGTTGCGATGCAGTCTGAGAATGGAAAATGTGAGTTGCATGGTTGAATATCAAACATTAATGTGGGAAATATCAGCAGACCGTCGAAGTGTTCATCAGTGTTAATGACTGTGCCGACAAGTTGCAAGGCCCCTAGGCATGCACACATCATGAGTGCTGATCCCACTGGCAAGAACTCTGAGTCAACAAAGTCTGAAGGCGCAAAGGGCTACACCCAGCAGCTGGGACTGGTGTAATTGCACATGTCGATGGGAGCCTTTGCAGTTTTGTCACCGTGCTGAGATTATTCAGATGGTTGTGGACAATGTTAATCACTTCCACAAACAGATGTCTAGCGAGAGTCCAGTCCCTTGGCCTGGGTCAATGTGACAATGGATGCTTACAGACAATGTGAAGGAGGTGTTCCAGTCGTGAATGTGCCCATACATTGCGAGGTTTTCAGAGTAACAACACAAAGAGAAAGGTTGGGTGGCGATCATGCCTCAAAGCGCTCCCACCTCCCAAAGCAAGTGTGTGTGGCCTGGGTACCTTGCCTTGGCAACCTTTGTGCCAGGCAACCTTCAGCCCTGACCGCAAGTGGCATTGGGCTGCAGTTTCCAACAGCGAAGACATGCAAGAAGATCACCAGGGGTACCAACTCCTGACAGATTAATTGCTCAACTTATGACATCCCAAATTGACAGAAGTTGTGGGAAGGGTGAGCCTACGAGCCAGAGCGTTCCCATGCTTGCATTGGTACTGATCCGAGTTTCATGAATCGTGTGCGTGAGAATATAATTTGTATGTGTTGTAATGTAGGGATTCCTGATAAGGCAATCCGCTTACTTCAGTGGTTATACTCACGAGGCCAGAGGTAAGCTAGGAAACTTTCTGATGATTTTGCTCAACACATGTCTGTGTGTATTTATACATACATGAAATGCATTACAATGATGATTGTTATAAAAATGGGGCCTAATTGGCCCGTTTCTATAGCGTTTGGGTGCAGGAGAGGGCCATGACATCGAAAGAGTGTTACAGTTAATGTAACAGAAGTTATAACAGTGGTGTTTACAATAACATGGACAGGAGTGTTTTTGGGTAGTAATTGATTGTTATGGAAATGGGAATTTCCCATTTTAGACTCTTATGGGTTCTGTGTCACATGATTTGTATAGTAATTAAGTTTAACCAATCAACAATTACCAAAAAACCCGCTGTGCTAACATCTGTTAAACCTCATGTTACAACATCTGTGAAACCACTTGTAAAACCTAATGAACCACCTCACCTCCACTTTCCACTTTCCTGTGCCAAGAATGGACGAAAATGGGCGCCTCCGGCCCCATTTTTGTAACATTGATGGTTAGGTTGTTATTATTTACATGTCATGTGATATTATAGCACACAGGGCCCATAAGAGGCTAGAAATGGGGAATTCCCATTTCCATAACAATGATATATGTAAAATAAACTGCTGCACAAGCGTGCATATGCAAGCACAGACTAAATGGGAATTTTCTAGCGATTTCCCATCCAGAATACCCCGGAAGGTTCCGATGACTTGTGATCTCAACAGTATGCTTCAAGGAGACACATTGCCAACCCAGACTCATATGAGGAGCTCCGTGGATGCCCAAAATCTAATAACACCCCTTAGTAGTATGGACAAAGGTCATGTGCAGCACCTGAAAAATCGAAAATGAGGAAAGTATGTTTTAAAACTGTCAGGGACAGCTCTGAAAGCGGTGAAGTCCTGGCACAAGGGACTCGGTGGGACAAGTGTCAGCTATGCGTAGTGGCGGTCCTGTCACGGAATGAGCATCCCTGACCACTTGGTCTGAAGTGGGAAGTTGTGTTATCATTAAAGGGGAGGAAGCTACAGTACTTACCTGAAGTGGGAAGTTGAGAAGAAGGCTGCTTCTTCTGTTCCCACCCCAGGTGTCATATCCCGGAATCCCGACCCCACGCTCTCCCACCTCATCACACCTTCCTAACAACTTCATTATCCCCTACACCATAACTCCCCACCCCCCAAGTCACCTTCCCTCCTAACTGTCTCAGCTCTGGCCTGGTTGCAGCACACCTTACCTTGGCCACTCCCATCCCGGAAGCTCGGTCCTGAGTCAGAACATTCAGAGACTCCAGATTTGCTCCGACCTCCCGATGGATTTCCGACATCCCATGACATACCTCTAAACCATTCCCCCTCCCATTTCATTTATTGGAGTCACCCAACATCCTTCGGATACCTTCGGAGCTACCTGCATCCTCCGGTGATCCCACTCACATCATCACAAATTAGTCACCTTCCATTTATAGTACGACTGTCGTCTTCTTTCCATTCAGTTGGCTAACTTCCTCTTACCCATTTCTCGTTCCCATTCATCCTCTGGCCTTTTACTCTGCCCTTCTTGGCCTGACACCTCAGTTCCCCATTAAGGATATCGTTTGGGACCTTTCGGTACCTTTTGGTATCATTTGGCACCTTTCGGTGTTCTCCATTATCACTCGGACTTCGACTAAAGTCCTTCCCATTCCTCCATATATAAATACTTGTAGATTAGAACCTGTAGTTTCCCCAGTTCTAATCTCGACTAAAAGTTACCCCAAGTCCCTCTATGAGTGAATCCCGACCCCTTCCTACAAGATACCTCAGACACATGAAATATAAGGACTGTCAGGGCACAGCCTAACTGGCTACCCTGACTCCCTATGCCGGAAGGGAGTTGCCGTAAGACGATCTGGAGTGATCTGAAGAATGCAGGTAATTTCGCTTAGCTCTTGCTTAGCATCCCGCTTCTATCTTCTGTCCACATGTCACCCCTTTCCCACATCTCGCTTATGATTATCCGAATGAATATCTATCTCTTTCATGTCGTCATTCTATCGGTTAGCTCTTATCTCATTGTAGCTGCACTCTAGTGGGTAGCGGTACCCATGTATATAACCCCTATCTCCGCTGAGGGTGGCACCTCAGTGTTAACAATGACTAGGATTCTTGGGAACACCTTTATCATCATGAACTGACATGCAGTCCCTGACAAGGACTAACTGAGACGTAATGGAGGCACAGCACTCCCTCCAAGTCGCTGAGGCCACATCCTTCTTAGAGCCTCTTGTACCACCCAGCAGACCCGGGCTTCCAGGAGAAGCTTTGGTCCACTACCGGAGCTCTCAGATCCCCTCTAGTTGAGCCCTGCCTGCATCTGGACTCATGCACTTTCCCCTACGTTCAGGGTTTTTGACACCAGGTGCTATTATATACATGCAGTTAGGGTCATGTGGGGGGAGCCACATCATCTCCGCACACAGCCGCACCTCTCTGGGTGTCTCCATGGGAGATCCCTGAGGTGTGCCGCTCTGTAGGCAGGAATGCGCACGGCGAGTGCGGTGATCAGGGAGGCAGCATTAGGTGTGTAGTGATGCATAGAGAAAAGGGAAGTTGACCATGGAATAGAAATAGAGAGAAAGAAGAAAAGGGAAAAGGAGGAATGGGGAGTGATAGCAGGGGAAGCGGAGTAGGGCAGGGCAGCATGGGATGTGGTGCAGGGTCAGGTGGGGTATGCCCTGACAAAAACCAACTAGAGAAAGATCGTGTATATCAAATTAAATATCAAAAATTGTCATAAGTTAAGACATGGAGGTGGTGTAATCTGGATTGCTTGAGACACTTTTTTTACCATCATAAGCAACAATAGTAGTGGGGCATGATGCTTATTGGTGTTATGTAAGATAGACGACTTTCATACCTCGGTACTATCCAGATGCAAACCGTTGCAAAATTTGCGTTGCGGCTCATTTCTGCCACAACACTTTAGAGGCTAATGTGGCACCAGGAAGCTGTACAACTAGTGTAGTTTTGTAGCTCCCTGGTTTCAGAATCTTAATACTCTTTGTTATTTCCAAATAAATCCCAAAATACTTTATGATGTTGGAATCAACATCTTTTTTTAACACTGACCACAATCCAATTAAAAAAAAAATCGATTTGAAGTTTGACGCACATGGATAGAGTAAAATTGAATTGCGGCTCTTGCTGAATACAGAAAAGGAAACCATTCCTATATACCCTTTTCCCTCCCAAGCGCCTGCACTCATTCATGCCAGTACACAGAAAGCGCCGCCTTGCAAATAACCTCGGAGACTACTCCAAGAAGGTATAGTGCTACCTAGTCAAGGGGACATCTATTCAGAATTTAAAAAAATTTGGGCACAGAAAAAACTGCAGAACAGCACACCTGAGTCTCAGCATCCCATCCTTTCTACCAAGATCCTGCCTGCCTTTCCTGCCAGAAACCAGCCTGATCCCACTGAAGATGACCTCACCACTTCCAGCAGCTCTGAAATTGGTGATTTCGATATTGACCTGGAAAGCGGTAGTTGGAGCGAGTCTGATGTTGAGGATTTGGATGAAAGCTGCAATGGCACCTCTTACTCAAGCCTCCCACTGGCTGCGGGCATATCTAGGGCTGAAGATGTCCTATCAGAACTGATGAATAAATGCGGTGCAATCCCTGGAAACAAAGTCCGATATGCCGGAACAATGATCAACGGCACTCCATCAGAATGTACCCGACGTCGCCATGCAGCCAAACAGAGGGCTATTAAAAGAGAAGTTCAAGAGATGATCAATAAAACCTTGGTTGACCAAAAAAAAAGGACCTTACAAGACTTTTTCCCCCATTTCCGTGCATCCGACTCCAACCCCACCCCCATTCCTGGGCCCTGTGATCCAATCGTTGTCAGTGACTCCGATGTGAGCGGTTCTGTTAGTTCTGATATGAATGATGCATCAGAAGTGACACACACCAGTCCCCCATGTCCAAACTGGCGACATGTTATAGGAATGGACCTAGAATCTTATGGTCCATGACTGAACATTCAAACATTTGGTCCCTCCACCTTTATTTCATTGTCAAACCCCATGCCAAGCTTTCCCACTGGGTTTTGGTGCTGGCTGGGGGATTTGTTGATTTCCAAGGGACTTCCCTTGGCCATTACGACCTTTGTATTAGATAGATACAAGTCATATGACATGTATGGCAATTGCCGAGATGTTTTCTCATTATCGAATACATAACCCACAAACCTTGTACCGTGATTGTAACATCCTCACCATTGTGCCACCACTGTAAACTCAACCTGTAACCCTGGAACCATGTCCACCTCCCTATTCATCCTCTCCATGACAAAACTGCAACGAGGAGGGCATTCCCATGCCCAACCTCCTGCTGCCCGCTCCCACCAGTCCACTGGGTGGTCGAGTGGTTACTCCCATCCAACCAGAAGTTCCCTATCAGGAACTGTAGCCTATCCCACCTCCTCAGGAGAAGGATATGGTCCAGGCAGCTCCAGGATGCCTGGCCACGCACCTGCAGGTCCCACTTCCCACGGTCACCCACTACCGTGCACTGGTCCACCAGCCCGCTTTCCCCAACAACTCCCGCTACCGGTACGCTCCCATGAGCGCCAAGTCACCGATAGCCACCAACTGGGTGACTCCCTTTGGGAGTCCCAGTATCCCTCACTACCGGTACGCTCCATTGAGCGCCAAGTCACTGCTAGCCAAACACTCCCACCACACCCGCTACCGGCATGCTCCCAGGAGTGCCAAGTCCCCGTTAGCAGACAGCCAGGTGGCTCCCTCAAGGAGCCCACATCATACTCGCTACCGGTATGCTCCCAGGAGCGCCAAGTTACCGTTGGCCAACCCACAGGTTGTACTTCCATACACCCATCCTATTCCGCTCTCCCTCCGATGGCTATGCAGCCACCTCTGTTAGTGAGCTGAACGGCTCAGGTTGGGTTCCCCGGAACCCATTCCTGTAACACGACAGGTGGACATGCACAAAACACCCGCAGCAATGGAAACCGACTCACCAAGTCCAATGGTGTCCGCACATGAACACTCAGAACCACAAATGAAAATCCACCACCATCCCCGCACTTTTGTCCCTGCCCCATCTAGAGAGTTGGCAGAAGAGGCTGCAAAAAGAGTTACCGAAATTATATGGGGATCTAGGAATGGTCCTGGTCATAAGCGCTCAGCGTTGGATGACTTAACATGGATGAGACTGGAGAAAATGCTCCAGTTGCTCCGTGTGTACTGTTCTGACCAAGCGGGTTTGACCAAGGACACAGGCTGGATCCATGCTTCAGAGTGGGTAGCAATTGCGTGGGACCGTGGGCGATCATATGCATCAAAGTTGCGTATGTGGTGTCGTGAGTTCATGGAGAAACCAAATGCGATCCCAATGAACCCCTATGGGAAATGGAATGAGTCGATACTTGCAATGGATGAGGATATTAGGCAAGAAATTAAGGCTCACCTCCATAGTCTCGGCCCATACATCTCAGCAACGGATGTTGTTCAATTCCTGAATACTCCAGAGATGCATCAGCGCTTGGGTCGTGATAAACCGATATCTGTCCAGACAGGACAGCGGTGGCTAAAAAGGATGGGGTACTGCTGGCAGAGGGAGAAAAAAGGCCAGTACTCTGATGGTCATGAACGAGAAGATGTTGTTTCATATCGGCAGAGTGTGTTTCTGCTGGCAATGGCTGAATATAGAAAGTCAATGAGGAAATGGGACGAAAATGGGGAAGAGGTAACTGAACCCACCACAGGACGTCATACTGTTGTCTGGTTCCATGATGAATCTATCTTCTATGCTCATGACCATCGGAAGGTCCGCTGGGTTCATGACTCTGAGACCGCAAAGCCCTATGCCAAGGGTGAGGGTGCATCTGTCATGGTTGCCGATTTTGTCTCAGCTGACTACAGCTGGCTCAAAGGTGGTGATCATGCAGCCTGGGTTCTGCTTAGGCCGGGCAGTAATAGGGACGGATATTTTGCAAGTGATGATGTAATTGAACAAGCATCAAACGCAATGGAGATCCTGAAGGAGCATTACCCAAATGATGATCACATCTTGGTTTTTGACAATGCACGCACCCACTCCAAACGTGCCGAGGACGCATTGTCAGCACTCAAGATGCCAAAGGGGCCTAAACCATGGGGAGTCACTGTGAATGCACGGGACGAGAGTGGCACAATAATATACAAGCCCAATGGGAAACTGTCATATCCAGGCATACCCGATCCTGCCCCGACTTCCGGACCTCCTCCTTCCCCACCTCCGGAATCCTACCCTACCGCTGTCCGTTCCGATAGTCACCTTCGGTCCTGGCACCACACCATCCTTCACCTCCCATGCCACCTCCACTCCTCCGTCACTCTCCTGTTCTATCTCCATCTGTTCCAATAACCACCTCGGACCGAACACCACCCCTCTCGCCACCCTCCTCATACTCCTCCGCTCCCTCCTCACAACACCTCCACCCTTCCGTCATCCTCCTACTCTTCTCCCGTCCGCTCCGATACCCACCTTCGGACCTGACACCTCTCCTCTCTTCCTTCCCCTCTCTTCCCTCTGGTCCACTTCTGCTGACCTCCCACCAAGTTACGACCTCCCGCCACTGACCCGTACTTTGTACTCAGGCACTGCTCGTACCTTTGCTCTGAGCCTCTGTCATAGTTCCTACCTCGGACTTTGACTCCACCTCGGTCTTAGTCCATTGCATTGGTGATCTCATACTACGTAAACACCATTGCCAATATTCCTCGGACTTTCAACCCCGCCTCTGTAAGCTCTGCAACCTCCAAGCTTCGCAGATCATCTTCAGCACTTTCGCTGTTTGTAATGTATTTCTCACATTTCCCCCTCATCCCTATTTGGACTGCTGCTTCTTCCCATTTTAGCCAGTTAGTCATCATCCCCACTTCCCCTCATCCTCCTGCCCCTCTGGGCCTCGCCCTCCTTACCTCATTTCGGACGTATCACAGGTTCTGCCTTATGACCTTTGGTACCGCTCCGCTTCTGACATCCCTTTGTTCCCGTTCGGACGCCTTCGTTCCAATTTGGTTCCCCTTCGTTTCCTTGTGCTTTTGCCCCCTCCATTATATATATCGGCGCTTGTACATACTCGTAGCAGGCTCAGTCCGAAATCGACCTGAAATGCCCCCTAGAGACTTCCTGCTCGCCTACTGTGAAATTAAGGACCAAATGGACAAACAGCAATGGCACAGCGCTCTGCTTGAGTCGCTGAGGCCAAGGTCCCTCCACGCTAAGTCTCTGATTCCACTCCGGAGTCGTCTGAATCCACCTGTTCTAACAGAAACCTCAAACCACAACAAAGCATATGGAAAATGCAACTTGGGAAGGTCAAACACAACATCTTTATTATTCCAATGACCATCCCAATTACCCTGGATATTTCAAAGGGATGGCCAAAATCCTAGAAGAACGAGGCTACAATGTCACTGGGCTCCATGCCCAGTGTGACAAGTTCAAATGCCACAATAAGGCAGCACAATGCTGCTGCCAAAACATTCTCCTCCACTCCAAAGATTTCTTGGGCACCAAATCCTTGCTTCAGACTCATTGTGAGGCAGCAGGGTTTGGCATTCTCTTTCTCCCAAAATTCCATTGTGAACTCAATTTTATTGAGCAAGTATGGGGGTACTCAAAGCGTGTTTATTGAGAGTTTCCACCATCTTCAAGGGTTGAAGATGTCAAAATAAATTTACAAAAGGCATTGGAAATTGTGCCAATAACATCAATGCGCAAGTAAGAAATTTTGCGTATCCTATTTTTTAGATAACATTAATTTGACAGGTTTTCAAATCGCTCATTGCGATACATGGATGGATATCAATTTGGCTTCAATGGTCGTGAAGCCACATGGGCAGTCAAGAAATATAAAGGGCATCGTGGACTACCACCTGAAGCAATACATGAAGTTAGTCAGGAATTTTCAACTAATACATAACATGTAGAAAAACATAATACTACTACTAAAATTGACAGTAAATTTCCGTAAGTATCACTGACCGGAAATATTGATCGCTTGTGACCTCACACTGCCACACTCGGCAAATCCCGGCATAGTACTGAGGTATGAAAGTCATCTATCTTACTAAAATTGACAGTAAATTTCCGTAAGTATCACTGACCGGAAATATTGATCGCTCATGACCTCACACTGCCACACTCGGCAAATCCCAGCATAGTACTGAGGTATGAAAGTCGTCTATCTTACAACTGTCAGGGGACAAACCCTGGGTCCCCATGACCCCTCTCTATGACCCACAACCTAAAACAGCCCTGTCCAGGGCACACTCTACTGTGGGTAAGAAAGTGAGAAGAAGGTTAACTTCTCACTTTCCCACAGTGGCCCCAATATGGTGAAAACTTCCGGGGATACCCGGAAGTCACATGAGGGCAGGATCATGTGGTGTGTGGAGCATGCAGCATGGGAAGTGCACACCGGAAGTGTAGTGGGTCCGGGCTAGTCAGGGTGTGTGCCCTGACAACCCCCCAGCAAGCAACTTAAGCCATGTGAAATGAGGGCCAGGAGACAACCAGGGGGGACAGCGCTCCTTTAGAGTCGCTGAGGCCGAAGGCCCTACCCTCAGGCTTGCTCATGGCATTGCAGTCGATAGTGGCCTGCATTGGCGAACCTGCATGACCCTCGGTGCCGACCCCGGACCTGTATCTAACAGTCTTATCCATACAACTCCGGACCTCCACTCCTGATTCCAGACCTCCATCTCCTACTCTGGAATTCCACATCCCTCCTCCTGCTCCTTGTTCTGTTGAGAGTCTACATTACCCCTGGCTCCAACACAATGTCCAACACCACCTCTGGTCTGACTCCGGTTCACTCTGGGTCCAATCCCAACTTCATTAAGATAGGCGACGTGCACAAGTGATTAGCTCATGGAAACATCTGAGCTGATCACATGCAGCCAAAGTTGCTCAGTCTATGCGGAACAAATGGTGGTAACATTGATTTTAATTGTGAATCTGCTGTTTAGCTTTTATGTACTCTTTAATGATCTCTTTTGTTGCTTCAGGTGGTATTTGGTGGTGGCCACGGTACTTTTTGATGGCCCATGCTGCCTCAGACCCATTGAGTCCCTGCTGATATCCATTCATATATCTTAAAGAATGATTAGCAAACCTGAGAGGACTTGGTAAATATGGAAGTAAAAAGACATAATAAAAACCCTTACTTCCTCATTGCCTGGATTGTCACTGAACCCAGTGCCTCCTTTGCATTTGCCTTGACATCTTCAATCCATGATGATGGTGGGCACTCACAGTAGAGCCGCTTAGCAAATCCCCAGACCTGTTCTATGAAATTTAATTCACAGTGGAACTTTGGGAGGAAGAGAATGTCAAAGCCAGCAACCTTGCAATGTGAAGTCAGGAGGCAGTCAACATTGATGAAGTCAGGTTGGTGAAATAAAAGGTTTTGGCAACAGCAGTGGGAGGCCTTCACTTGACATTTGAATCCCTTGCATTCAGCTGGAAGCTGGGGTGTATTGTGATAGCCCTGCTCCTCTAGAAGTTTGGCCATACCCTTAAACTTTCCGGCATAGGTCAGGTGATTGTCTGGGTAGTAAAGACTTTGTGGCTGGCCATCAAACAATGCATCAGCCATCCACTTCTTGATTATGTGTGGTTTCCCATTGCTCTCATATATGATCTGTCCTTGTTCATTGCATGCAGAAACAGATACACCCCAGTCCTTGGGAAACTTTGGCATTTTGAGCACAGAGAGAGAGTCTTCAGCACGCTTGGCATGGGTCTGGGCATTGTCAAAGATGAGGACATGTTTCTCATTGGGGTATGTTTGAAGAAGAATGTCCATAGCTTGAGATGCCTGTGCAAGAATGTCCTCATTAGTGAAATACCCATCTCTATTCTTTCCTGGTTTGAGAATGATGCATGCATCACGACCATCATGACCCTTGAGCCAACCATAGTCTGCAGAGGTAAAGTCGGCAACCATAAGTGAGGCACCCTCTCCCTTAGGATAGGGCTTGGCAGTTTCTGAATTATGGACCCAGCGCACCCTACGGCGATCATGTGCATAAAAGATGGATTCATCATGAAACCAGAGAACCACCCACTGGCCTTGAGAAAAATCCAACCTTTCCTCATCCCCATTCTCATCCCACTTCCTCATCGACTTTGCATACTCAGCCATTTGGGGCAGGAAAACTGACTGCTGATAGTGGACAACATCATCGTGCTCATGGCCATCTGAGTATTGGCCTCTTTTCTCCTGTTGCCACCGATATCCCATGATATGCAGCCAATGTTGAGCTGTCCAAACAGACACTGATTTGTCACGTTCCAACCACTCTTTCATCTCCAATCTATGAGAAAGTCCACAATATCCATTGCTGAGATGTATGGTCCAAGTCCATGGAGGTGAGTCTCAAGTTCCTCTTTGAGATCCTCATCTGTGGCAAGGACTGAGGAATTCCATTGGCCATATGGATTCTGTGGCAATTTCCTCTCATGAATGAATGTCCGGCACCATTTCCGCAAGTGTGATGCATATGAAGTTCCCTGATTCCATACATTTGCGACAATTGTTGATGTGTGAACCCAGCCCAGGTCTCCACATCTTCCATTTCCCCCAGAGCCATAGATCTGGAGAAGTTGGAGCATTTGCTGTGCTCGTACTTTGTAAGGGGCAGTTGGAGTGCTGACCCTGGTGACCCTGCTGTCCTTTGCCTGTCGATAATGTAAGCAGTATAGAGCTATATTATTGACAGGACATGGAAGAAGGTAAAGAACTATATACATTTGTTGTATCTTATTTGTAACGAGAATAACAATGAATAAGATACTTGACCTGACAACCACCACCCATTCCTTACATACTTCCACCATTCGATCCAGGTGAGTTTTCTTGTAGCCTCTCCCCTTATCCCGTGATGGCCAAAGGGTCTGAGTGAGATCTTGTGCTGCCTCAGTAGCATTGTCTCTCTTTGGAGGTAGAAAGTGGGATTGGGAGTGGGAGGAGACCTTGTTATGTTCAGGAGTGGGGGTTGGGATCTTTTCTGGCCTGGGTTCAGGTGTGGGTTCAGAGGGACTGCACATGCGATTTGGAGTCTCCAAACTGTGGTGATGGCTTTTGTCATATCCATACATACCCGATCCCAAACCGACTCCCAGACCCTCATCCTCGTCCCCTCTGGAGTCCTACCCTACTGCTGTCCGTTCCGATATTCACCTTCAGACCTGACACCACTCTTACTCCTCATGTCACCTCCACCCTTCCATCCTTCTCCTACCCTATCTCCGTCCGCTCCGATACTCACCTCAGACTGAACATCACTCCTCTCGCCACCCTCCTCCTCTTACTCCTCACGACACCTCCACCCTTCCATCACTCTCCTACCCTACCTCCATCTGTTCCAATACCCCCTTCGGACCTGACACCATTCCTCCACTCCACTCCTCACTCCTCTCATCTCTTTCCCCCCTCTGACCCTCTTCTGCCAAACCTCCACCAAGTTACAACCTTCCACTGCTGTCCCATACCCCATAGCCGGACACTGCTTGTGCCTTCGCTCCGAGATTCCGTCATAGTTCCAACCTTGGACTTTGACTCCACCTTGGAGGTACTCTCCAAAAGTGTAATCCTGCATCATGAAATCATGACTCCTCATGACATGTCACGAAATTTCATGACTCCTCATGACATGTCATGACAATTGAATTGAATCAGACATTTTTTACATTGAAAATTTTGGATTTCATGACAGTTCATGACAAATTGTCATGAACTGTCACCAAATTTCATGAACCATCATGAACCATCATGTGCTGACAAGGTTCATGACTGCTGGTGACACAATATGACATGATGCCTCATGGAGGTTCATGAGTGGTCATGATGTTCATGAACCCTCATGACCTTTCATGACAGGTCATGAAGGTTCATGGAGTGTCATGGAGTGTCATATGTTTATTTTGACCTTTCCCCATCATGTAAAATGCTATAATGTCCCATGATGCATCATGGACATTCATAATGCTCCGTGAACATGTATGATGAGTCAATGCATGAGATGTCACAAGCACTTATGAACTGTCATGTGACAGACCTTATTTGTGACAGCACTGACTGATCAACCTCCAACTCATGGACTTGTGTCAGCACCACACTGAACTCCGCTTTTCCTCCAGCCACCTTTGCTGCTTGGTGTCAGAAACAGTGCTTGAGGGTATTCGTGGGAAGTGGAGCAGAGTATGGCAGTGTGAGTGATCACTTAGCTGATAGGTTACTCCATTGCAAGGCATCAGGGGGTTGGGATGTTGGTTTCAACAACTCAGTGGGAGCGTTGTGCCACATGCTCTAGGCTATCCTGTATTCAGGTGTAGTGGAGGGAACCTGGTGGCAATGTAGCCTCAAGTGAAGACGAAGTCAGAGGTGAACTATTGTCAGGGCATACCCTGCCTGACCCCATGCCACACCGTGCCACCCTACTCCACTTCCCCTGCCATTGCTTCTTGCTCCTCCTATCTCACCTTCCCCCTCACCTTTCCTTTTTCCTCTTTCTCTCTATTTCTGTTCTATGGTCAACTTCCTCTTTCTCTATGTACCAGTGTTGGGCAGACATGGTCCCAAATGGTTGCATGGTCTGAAGTCCAAAGGTCTGATTCAGTAGACAACGTCTTTCCCATGGTCCGAATTGTCCCATCAGTTGTCTGTTGGCTAAAGCCAGGACCTCGCTAGTTCAATGTCAGCAGTGTCAGCAACGAGTTTTGCGGAAATAGCTGCAAGGTGATCACATGAGGCTCGGGTTATCCCTCATCCGGTTGGAAATCGGCTACTTCCATATTTCGGACCTTGAGACAATGGACCCTTGTCAGAAGCACAATCAGACCAAAAATGGTCTGATTGGTGGTCTGATCATGTCAATGCCAACACTGCTATGTACCACCGGTGCGCCCACATACCTGGGAACGCTGCACACCCCTCCTGTACCACTACACCCTAATGCCACTGCCCCTATCACCACACCCACTGCACACATTCCCACCCACACAGTGACCACCCCCAGGATCTCCTGCAGAGACACCCAGAGGGGTGCAGCTGTGTGCAGAGATGACATGGCTCCTTCCATGTGACCTCAGCCACATGTATATAACAGCACCCAGGGTGGGAACAGAAGAAGCAGCCTTCATCTCACTTTCCCACTTCAGACTAAGTGGTTGGGGATGCTCACCCCACAACAGGACCACTGCTATGCATAGCCACTACTTGTCCCATTGAGTCCCCTGTGCTGGGACTTTGCCACTTTCAGAGCTGTCCCTGACAACTATGGACAAGAGGACTTGGGGGGTATTCTAGTTGACATTCAAACTGGGGTACATAGGTAGTATACTATCTACAATGCATAAATACGAAAGGGAGAACAGAAGAGGGGCTGGTCAGTCTGGCACCTGAATGGGAGGCAGAGTGGTGAACATGACAAACTAAATGAGGGATGAGAACCAGGGAGACAGAGAGTGAGAGAATGAATGAGAGTGGAATGAACAATTAAACAAAGAGACAAAGTAGGGAGGCAACTGACAACTTGGGTGCCAATATAGTAGCAGATCAAGTGTCAATATTTTACTTATTCATTCTTCACCTGGGTTCTTGTCTTTGATAATCCCCACTCATTTCTGGACTGACTGGCCCTTCCCATGATTTCTCTCCCTTATTTATACCTTGTAAATACTTTCAGGGACCTTAGTCTGAAATCAACTAGAGCAACCCCCTCTTGTGTGATGCTTTCATATCACTTTCAACTTAAGGGTAACATGTAATTAACCATTATGCCCCCAACTGTCATTGTTGTACCAACAATCCTAATTTATGATCAATCACAACATTTCTTGGGAAGACTCATAGTGATTCATGAAGGTCCATGAGGGTCCATGATCCTTTATGAAGGCTCATGACACTTCATAACACTTCATAGACAGGCATGTAACCACTCAAAACCTGCCTGGAACCACTTAAGTCATGAGCAATCATGACCCCCCATGCAGGTTCATGACATCTCATGAAATTCCATGATGGTTTGTCATGAACTGGCATGACTGTGTATGACACTTCATGCTGCTTCATGAAGTTTGGTGACCATTCATGAAATGTCATGACTTCCATGATGGTTCATGAACTGCCATTACACTTTTTGCAAGTTACTGCCACCTTGACTTAAGTCCATTGCATTGGTGACCTCATACTACGTAAACACCATTGCCAACATTCCTTGGACTTTCAACCCTGCCTCCGTAACCTCTGTAAGCTCCGTAACCTCTGAGCTCCATGGATCATACTCGGCACTTTCACTGTTTGTAATGTATCTTTCACATTTTCCCCTCATCCTTATTTGGACTGCTGCTTCTCTCCATTCTAGCCAGTTAGTCATCATCCCCACTTCACCTCATCCTCCTGCCCCTCTGGGCTTCACCCTCCCTATCTCCTTTCAGATGTACCACAGGTTCTGACCTATGACCTTTGGTACCGCTCTGCTTCTGTCATCCCTTTGTTCCCGTTTGGATGCCTTTGCTCCGATTTGGACCCCCTTTGATTTCCTTGTGCTTTCGTCTCCCTATTATATACAGGTGCTTGTACATACTTGTTATGGGAATGGGAATTTCCCATTTTAGACTCTTATGGGTTCTGTATCACATGATTTGTATAGTAATTAAGTTTAACCAATCATTAATCAACAAAAACCTGCTGCCACACTACCTGTTCAACAACATGTTAAACCATCTGTGAAACCACCTGTAAACCCCTATGTCCAACCCCCTTCCCTATTCCTGCACCAGAATGGACAAAAATGGGTGCTTCTGGCCCCATTTTTGTAACAATACTCATTTTGGACCTTCAGTCTAAAATTGACCTGAAATGCCCCCTAGAGACTTCCTGCTCACCACCTCTGAAATTAAGGACCAAATGGACAAACAGCAATGGCACAGCGCTCCGCATGAGTTGCTGAGGCCAAGGTCCCTCCTTGCTAAGTCTCCAGTTCCCCTCCGGAATCGTCTGCCCTTGCCCAGTTCTAACAGCTTTGAGATGATATCATCACTGGGCTAGGAGGGGGCTGAGTGTGGTGTGTTGTACCCTGTGGCTGCTGCCAGTCTGGGTGTCCACAGGCCCAGGTGGGTACTGGGGAATTGGGAGGGAATGATGCCAGGGGATTTTGTTGTTGAAAAAAATCAATAATTGTGCATTTCTTTCCATCAATAGTGGTCTTCCTTTGCTTCTCCTGGAGTCCCTTATGAACCTCCTTCTCTTTTGCCTTATCCCAGCATAGACTGCGCTCAGACCAGGTGCTGTTTATGGTTTTTCCAGGGTATATCACTTTGTTGCCAGGTATCTTGCCACGGACATTGGCCAGGTAACCAAGCTTTGTCTGAGACTCATGAAGATATTGAATAAATGTGTTTTCGGATGACATTGCAGGGTTTGGTATTTCATCTATATCAGAGTTGCTATCAGAGTCGGGACTACCAGTCAAGTCAACAGAGCCACATTCTCCAGTGCCAACACCAAATGAAACACTGCCACTAGTCCCATCCAAGAATCTCCCATGATCTGGAAAGGCACCTGAGCCCATTCCATCTAATCCTTCAATAGGAACACTAGTGCGCAATTTCTGAAAACAGGTGAGATGGTCCCACTTCACAATTATTTGACTTCTCTAACCTTTTTCTGGGAGAAGTGTCCAAGGTTATTTGCATGCTTGCATTTTTTGCTTATAGGCATGATGGAGTAAGGCACAGAGGCAGGTGGAGGCAGAGAAAGGGCAAGTTAGCATTTACTTCCCTCTTTTGGAAATTGGTAATTCCCGATTCAATTGGATCCGGTATGCCCCGGCTGCCAAAATGCTGGGAGCTAATTTTTCAATTGTACTTTCAAATGCATTGGGATTGAGAAGAAAGTTGATTCCCAGCATCAACACCCTTTTTGTCATCTCATTTTGATTGAGTTGAGATATCAAAATTCGGCGACCTAGGAGGTCTTTTTTAGGGTGTACTTTACATAACTTAGGGCCTAGAAATAGTTAAACAGTGTTGTGTTCCAGGTGGAGGGCCTGGTTAGTTTTCAAATATTTTGTATCTGGAGGGTAATCACTTGTGCACATTGTAACAGGGATTTGCTGGTGTACCATAAACAAGCCAAATCCCATGATTCTACCACCCTTAACCAATGTTCTCTCCTGCATATTTCTTATTTTTCCTGATTTTTCTGATTCCATTTCTAGTCACTAGAGCCCGATTATTAAAGAAATGGGTTATGGGTGATCCATTTCTTTCCATCCTTATAGACGACTTGGAATCGTTGACCTTGTGTATGTAGGGTGGCCTAGTTGTGTAATGAGTATTGTCCGATAGCCTTGGAGCTTTTGACGGAAAGCTGAGACCTCGTGGTGAATGGGAGTCTGCTACGATGGATACTTGGTGCTCGTTATGTGAGCGTACCATGCATGGGTGTATAGGGTCACAGGCAAAGGGGATATCCAGAACTGGACCAGTCGAGGACAAAGGGCTAGCGGGTACTTGGCACTCGAGGGAGCATACTGGTAGCGAGTGATATAACAACTCCTTGAGGGAGCTTCCTGAGATTTGGTTGATGGGTACTTGGCACCCAGATGGGCATACTGGCAACAAGTGAGATTCCAGCTCCTTGAGGGAGCTACTTGAGGCTGGGTTGATGGATACTTGACGCCCAGACCCAGATGGGCATACTGGCAACGAGGTATGAGACCGTTCATTTGGCGAATGGTCTGTATTCGTGTCAACGGGTACTTGGCACTTGTAAGAGTGTACCGGTGACGGAGGGGTTAGTCGATCATAGGTTGAACGACACATGGTGGGATCGATGGCTACTTGGTGCTCGCAAGAGCGTACCAGCGACGAGGGGAATGGGCTTGTATTGAATACCAATCCGTCCATAGAGTTAACCAGATGCTCACCTGTCAGGGATGCATCCAGGGTAGAGGAGGCCCGGGTGAGATGCCCGACACTAGAAGTCTCGCGGGGTGTGGAGCAGGCATGCGTACTGGCGGGCCCAGCTCAGGAGACAGTCCCTGGCCACTTAGACTGAAGTGGAAAAGGGTGAGAAGAAGGCTACTTCTTCGGTTCCCACTTCAGGTATGTTTATATACTGTCAGGGACGCATCCAGGGTGGAGGGGGCCCGGCTGTAGCACCTGGCAGAGGGACCCTCTCGGGGGACGAAGCGGGCACGCATACTGATGGGCCCAATCTGGGACTGTAGTCCCTGGCCACTTAGACTGAAGTGGAAAACGTGAATTGTTATTAAAAGGAAGAACTACACTACTTACCTGAAGTGGAAAATGTGAGAAGAAGGTTACTTCTTCAGTTCCCACTTCAGGTACATTTATGTACATGCGGCTTGGGTCACATGATGGGTGCCATGTCATCTACGGAGAGAGCCGCAGCCATCCAGGTATCCCTGTGGGGGATCCTGAGGGCATCCGCTGTGGGTGCACGTGCTAGGCGTAGCGGGAAGTCGTCTGGGGTGTCTGAGCCGGATGGGTCAACAGTACAATGATACAAGGGAAGGTGGTCCATGTAAATAGAAAGAATAAACAGAAAGGGAGAATGAAATAAAGGAGAAAGAGAAAAGAGGGAAAAGGGAGGAAGGGGAGGAAGGGGAAGAGGGAGGAAGGGGAAGAGGGAGGAAGGGGAAGAGGGAGGAAGGGGAAGAGGGAGGAAGGGGAAGAGGGAGGAAGGGGAAGAGGGAGGAAGGGGAAGAGGGAGGAAGGGGAAGAGGGAGGAAGGGGAAGAGGGAGGAAGGGGAAGAGGGAGGAAGGGGAAGAGGGAGGAAGGGGAAGAGGGAGGAAGGGGAAGAGGGAGGAAGGGGAAGAGGGAGGAAGGGGAAGAGGGAGGAAGGGGAAGAGGGAGGAAGGGAAGAGGGAGGAAGGGAAGAGGGAGGAAGGGGAAGAGGGAGGAAGGGGAAGAGGGAGGAAGGGGAAGAGGGAGGAAGGGGAAGAGGGAGGAAGGGGAAGAGGAGGAAGGGGAAGAGGGAGGAAGGGGAAGAGGGAGGAAGGGGAAGAGGGAGGAAGGGGAAGAGGGAGGAAGGGGAAGAGGGAGGAAGGGGAAGAGGGAGGAAGGGGAAGAGGGAGGAAGGGGAAGAGGGAGGAAGGGGAAGAGGGAGGAAGGGGAAGAGGGAGGAAGGGGAAGAGGGAGGAAGGGGAAGAGGGAGGAAGGGGAAGAGGGAGGAAGGGGAAGAGGGAGGAAGGGGAAGAGGGAGGAAGGGGAAGAGGGAGGAAGGAGGGAGGAGGAAGGATGGGTAGCGGGGAGCGGGTGAGTGGGTGAGCGGGTGAGCGGGTGAGGTGGGCCTGGGTGGGCCCAGGTGGAACCGGGTCAGGCGAGTGTGCCCTGACATATACATGCAGCTTGGGTCACATGACGGGTGCCACGTCATCCTCGCATACAGCCGTAGTCACCTGGGTGTCCCTGTGGGGGATCCCAAGGGCATCCGCTGTGAATGCATGAGCTGGACATAGTGGGGGGTCGCCTGAGGCACCTGGGCTGGGCATGTTGTGAGCATGCTGCAGGTGGGTCAATGGTACATTGATACAGGGAAAGGTCGTCCGTGTAGAATAAAGAGAAAATAAAGAGAAAGTGAAATAAGTGAAGAGGAAGTGAAATGGAGAAAGAAAGAAAGAGGAAGGGGGGAGGAGGTAGGAGGAGACTGGGTGGCGGGGTACCGGGTGAAGTGGGGCCGGGTGGGGCCGGGTGAGGCGGGTGTGCCCTGACATCACCCCCTCCTTAAGCCGCTTTGCCTTGAAGCGGCCAGGTGGTTCTCCCTCTCTCTTCCCAGGGCCTGGGGGTGCATCCTGTGGAACTCCTCGATCCGGTTGGGGGCGTGGACCAAGTGGTCCCACTGGAGCCATTGGTTCTCCGAGTTTGGCCAGCCAGCAAACTTCACCAGATACCAGAGGTTCCGGTGTAGCCACTTAGAGTCTAGTACTTTCTCGACTTCATATTCTTCATCCCCATCTACAAGCTCCGGGTCTGGGTCCGGGTCAGTGGGTCGTTCTGTGATGTTGTCCAGGTGGTATGGTCTGACGTTTGTCATGGACACGACCGGGTGGACTCCTTTCTGTCATGCGGTGAGTTGAAGTTTGATGGCAGCCGGGGAGACAACTTTGATGATCTTGAAGGGGCCAAGCCATTTGTGGTCCAACTTTTTGGTCGGGTGGTTGGTTGTGTAGTTTTGTGCGTTGAGCCAGACTTGGTCACCTTCTTGATACTTTGGGGCCGTCTCGCGGTCTCGGTCATAGTAGCGGGCCATTTCGTCTGCTGCGTGTTCCAGTGCTGCTTTTGCCTCTTCCTGCATTTTCATCATCCTCGATGAGAATGCATCAGTGGCTTCCACCTCGGATGTGTGTGTGGGTTCTGTCCCCATCCTGGGGTGTTGGCCGGTGTCGAGTTCGAAAGGGGTTCGGTGGGTGGAGGAGTGGATGCGGTTATTATAAGAGAATTCCGCTAAGGGGAGCCAGTCTGCCCAGTCATCCTGGCGATGGTTGACAAACACCCGGAGGT
The DNA here is from genome assembly GCF_015039405.1 of Cantharellus anzutake. Lineage (NCBI taxonomy): Eukaryota > Fungi > Basidiomycota > Agaricomycetes > Cantharellales > Hydnaceae > Cantharellus > Cantharellus anzutake. The sequence continues at coordinate 106,255 of NW_024067139.1, read as the reverse complement.
AGGCCTCGATCTCTTGATTGACCCGCTCCATCTGTCCATCTGTCTGGGGGTGGTAGGGTGCTGAGGGGGTGAGCTTGACACCTAGGAGGTCCACGAGCTCCTTTGAGAAGCGGGAGACGAAGGCACTCCCTCTATCGCTGAGGATCTCCTCAGGGAGCCCATGGTGCCTCCAGATGTACTCTAGGAAGAGCCATGCGATACCCTCCGAGTCCACGGTCGTCACAGTGGGGAACGCATGGATGCGTTTGGATAGGCAGTCCACTTAAAGTCCCAGTTCAAACCACTCAGGACTCCTGAGGAACGTGCTGCAAGAACTGCGGAATGGGAAGCAAAAGCTTCCAAATACCGGGAAAGAGACGCACCCACTTTGTCGAGCCCACAGCCCGACAATGCAGCCCAGGCTATGTCATCGCATCCGACGCAGCAATCGGATGTCCAGATGAACAACCCAGAGGAAAACCCTCCTCCGGGGCAATGAATCCACCCTTGAGAGAAGGGAAAGTGACACGGTAATACGCCATCGAGGTGCCCATGAAAACACCTTCCCCCAACTCGAGGCCCTGCACACAATACTGTATGCGAGGAACCGCAAGTAACAATTGCGGAAATCTCCACTCCATCAAAAGACCCACATCCACCACCGCTCGTGTGTAAACACCACTTACACATGAACCCTCACAGAACAAGTGAGGAACACCAAAGACATACAACCTTTGGGTCGAAATTCATTTTCGACAAACTCCACCATTTGTTCTCTTCTCTCCCTGCGATACCAATGTATCGCCATTCACTTCAAAGTAACGGCCCACACTCATTCATTCCTTAAACCCCCTCTCTTTTCTTCACCGACATGTACAAAATCGCCCACTTTAAAGTGGCGACAACAAAACACTCATTGATAATTCCAAACTCAATGTAAATCAACTATTAAAACTCTGTTTTATTCACTATCAACCTTGTATGCATCGCAAATGCAACGCAAGGGGGGAGAATGTCAGGGCAATAGCCCCGAACCCCGAGTCACATGTAAATTAGATACATATAGTCACGTGGGCAAGTGGGAACCTCCGGGTAACTTAGTGTGTAAGCAGTTACCTGGAGGTTCCTGCTTACCCATGTGACTATATGTATCTTAATTACATGTGGCTTGGGGTTTGGGGCTATTGCCCTGACAAAGCGTGTCTGGACCTTTCCCCAGAAGGCAGGCCAGAGGTAAAGGACAAGCAGAAGGACTGTGGCCTCAGCAACTCGGAGGGGAGCGCTGTGCCTATGTTTGGTAATGCTGAGTGTTGGGTCCTTAACTTCAGAATGAGGGGGGTGTGAACTCTGGGGGAATAGTCGTTGTCATCAATTTTGCACTGAGGTGCCATCAACTACTGTCAGGGAAATAGCCCCAAACCCCGAGCCATATGTAATTACAAGATACATATAGTCACGTGGGTAAGCGGTAACTTCCGTTAACTGCTTACACACACCGTAAAATACACATCTTTGTATCACTTATGGCTCTGTGTGCTGAGCTACCCCACTGAGACCTCACACTTTTTTAAGTGTATGAGGTGTGTTTTACAACACAACCCACCAAATCTATCAAATCTTAGCAACTTGACTCAGTAGTGCCAATGGCACCTAAACACACCTGCAAGGGCAAGGTCGCGTTGTTGTGGGGACAAGTCCGTGCAGGTCAAACCAACACTTATCACACATTTCACCCCCTACTGCATCAGGGACTAGGATTGGTGAGTCGTGGTAATGGTAGGAGTTGTAGAGACTGTGGAGGTGGTTCTGACGAGTCCAAGATCGTCGGATTTGGTGGAGGGGTTAAGGAGATCCGACATTTTCTTTATTTTCTTCACTGTTTTCATTCATTCACGCATGTGACTTTCCTTTTATATTTGTATTGGACTCTTCCGTGACAACTGTACAGACAGCTAGTAGAGGTTAGACAGAGTATCAGCACCGTACTCCCAAGGACCATCCTACCTGAGAGATAGAGAGATACCTACCCCCCCCCCAGACCTGAGTCGCAAGTCTAGTTTGATAGACCCATTACAGCGTCTGCAGCGACAATAAAGAAAAACAAGCGGCATCAGATGACGACGACAATCAACACGATCCAGAGATGAAAACCACCTCAGGGCTGGTCCCTGAAGGTTTTAAAAACTTACATGGAGTAAGTGCAGGGCCCAATACCCCTAGAACTCCACATCACATGGATCTCACCCAAGCTGGGGAGGATCTTTCACCTCCTCAGGAGGTGATCGACTTGTGCAATAAATGCATAAGTGCCAAACAATCAGCCCGAAAAGCTGATTGGATAGAGTTGCAGGAAACTCCAGGGCCCCACTATCCCCTGGAGTCCTCCCCCATGTCCCCAAGTCAAGCCCCAAAGGCAGACAAAGGGAAACAGAGGGAAGAACCTCCGCATCGGCTATCTGAAACACTACTGGACTTGTTCTAGGTTCCATCCGAATGGAGGATGGAAAACGAAGACCAACTTCTTCTCAGGCTAAAGGCCCGAGAAGGTGCAAAGAAATGCCCTGAGAGCAGGATCTCCCAGAGCACAGAAGCTCCAAAAGAACTTCTGCTGTTTACACTACCCCATGCCATGCCAGAAAAGGCAAGGTTGCCAACCTCAGAGGAGGTCTCCAAGATTATGAGGAGGTGAACCGAAATGAGGGAGTTTGCTGAGGAAGCCTATGGAAAAGTAAGGAAAAACCAGCAAACAGACCCCTCTATGAAAGGGAAGCACCCTCCATGACGGCCTCACCTAAACAAAGTGAGCATGGAGTCTTCACTCCAAGAACCCCTTCTGGAACACCCAGAAGCGGCAATGTTAACTGGGGAGTGTCATATCCATCCCTGGCCATCGACTTCCAATCCCTCCAATCCCTCCAGTCTACTTCCGCTCCTTCTCCACTAACCTCGGAGCTCCCATATTCCGCAACCCCCTCAGTACCCCTCGATGGTCACCACCCCCTCCTTTCAATTTATTACCTATGCCTCCCTAAGTACGGAGCCCCGAAGGCTTCTGGACAGCTCCGACATCCGCTAGCGCACTCCCACCTCCGCTGGACAATACACTTGCTTTCCCTGCAAGCCCACCTTCGGGCCTATCCCTCCTTTCCATTTCTGGGTTATCGCCTGCCTTTCCGTTAACCCCATAACCCGACTCATCGGTAATATTCAATCGGCTAATGTCTAACCCCATTAGCTCGGCTCGGCTCGGCTCTGCCATTTGCAGACCCGCCCTCGCTGTAACTATATATACTTAACTTGTACATAGGTTACACTCCAGTAATAAAATCGACTAGAGTTTACCCTCTTTAGTTCTGGTTGCCAGTTTAGTAAGTTAGGGCATGGACATGTTACTTGGCACAGCGCTCCTGGCACAAGTCGCTGAGGCCGAAGCCCTCCGCCACGGAGACACTCCTTCGTCTCGACTTGGTCTCTGACAGGGAGAGTCACTGCTCACCCAGCCAAACTTCCTCCTGGAAAACCAGGAATCACACATAATAAACACAATAAACTCGATCCAAAAAAAAATCGAGGAAATGAGCCATAATAGCACAGCTTGTCTAGAGATAACTCTAGAAAGAATGGCCAACACAATTGATGCATTGACTGAAAAAATCAGCGAGCAGACGGACTTGCTGAAGGAGATAAACTTCTCACAAAATAGTGAGGAAACAAAAAAAATATCCCTGGGCCACAGGCCAGGACAAAACCAGAACTCGTGAAAAATTCATGAAAAGAACAACCAGTGAAAGTACACTGGAGTATCATCAGCAACTCAACAGAGATGCTAAGGAGATCCTTCTCCCAAGGATAGGAGAAGATGATGCCAAAAGAAGGCACCGTTCAGAAATCAGGAGGAGAATCAGCACATACCAAAGGTTTGGCCAAACATCCACCTTCAACAAACCTCTCAAACAGAGAGGTAACACAACCACACTCTCTCAAAACAATGAGAGAATCCAGATACAACTTCAGGCGAGATCACCCGAAACTAAAGAAACACTGTGAGGAAAATTCTCCCCAGTGAAAACCCCCCCAAAGGAGAGATCTCCATTGGATAGCAACCCCGCAAAGGCAGGGGAGCAAGAGGAGTACCTGGAGAAATGGTATGAAAAGGCCATAAGAATGGCTGAAGTGAGAATACTAACTCCCTACCCAGAGGGGGTGAAGCCTGAAGCTCTAAAGAATGGGCTGGCTTTCCCTGACAAGAAATGGTCAGGGGAGAATGACATGGAGTCATTCTGGCAGTGGTTCACAGAACTACTGGGATTGCTTGCCTCGTGAGGATGCAAAGGTCCCCAATTCGACGAAGTCCATCTGGACTGCTTGATTCACGGATTAGGGGGACCTGCGTTCGACCTTGGAATAAGACTCCGAGACGAAACTCTCCTCAGAGGAGATGAGGGCATGTTCCTCAAAGTTCTCAACATACTGATGAGAACCTTCATCAAAGCCTCTGCCACATTGAACATGACAAAGAAGTACTGCAACATTAAATACGAAGCGGAAAACGGCTTAAAACAGTTCTACTTAGAACTGTCTAAAGCAACATCCCAGATGGTGACGCTGCCAGACCAGGCATCTTGTAATGCCAGGTTTTTAAACAACATCCCCCTCGAATGGAAGAGGGAAATGATTGCTCATGACAGAATCAGAGCAGACTTCTCCTCAAATGAGGAGATGTTAAAAGCAATATCTCATGTAGACAAGATAATCGACAGGCTGAAGATGTCTTCGGCCTACAAATCGGGATATTATACCCGAACAACCACCACGGCAACCACAAGCCACGGTAGAGCCCTCCCATCAGGAAAGAAGGCTGAAGAGCCAAAATCCAGATGGAAAGAGGATATATCCTCGAAAAATTCGAGGAAAACTGACCAAAAGTCAGTCCCAATTTGCAGCAAATGCGGCAAAATAGGGCAAACGAAAGATTGCCCAAAACATAATGCAACAAGCGATGAAAAACCAAGGCACATAGCCACCATGGAGATCATGAACGCATCAGAAGAAGAGTCGGAAGACTCATCAGACGAAAAACCAGAGGACAACTCTGGTGACTCTGGAGCATCAAGCTTCAAAGTGGAGGACCCATATGAGGGACCTCAATACTCACCCAACTCAGAGGGTGAGGAAATTAATGTCGGGACCATAAGGATGGGCCCAATGTCAGTCGTCGATCACAATGACATAAATTATAAAATCAAACTGGCCATAGCATGCCAGTTAGAAAACATGGCAGACGAGAAAGTCACTGAAGCCTTGGTGGAAGCACCAAGAAAAGATGCCTTGGGGAAATACACCAAAGTACCCAAGGAAAACAAGGAGAAAGGGAAGAAGGACCAAAAGTCCATTGAAACCCAGACCCCTTGTTTGATGCAAAATTCTGCATCTCAAAAGACATGGGAAAATACCCTGCAAACAGACCGCTCTCAACAAAGAGAATGCTGATGGCTCACACAAAAATAGCAGGCATAAAAGCCTATGTGCTATTTGACAGTGGAGCTGAAATGGACTCTATATCGCCGGACTTCGTCTGCATGGTCCATATCCCAATTCTCCAATTGGAGAACCCAGTCATCCTTCACATGGGGATGAAAGGAGCAAGATCACAGATCCTGTTTGGAACAAACATGGACGTGGAGATCAATGGCCATGTAGAAAAACACTACTTCGATGTAATTAACATCGATAGATATGATGCCATATTCGGCGCCCCCTGGTTAAACAAAAACCAGGTAAGTTTAGACTTCTGGTCCCACAAAGTGAGAACAGTGAACAAGGGTAACATAGACACCCTTGGAGTCAGTGAAGACCGTGTGACGAGATCATGTCAGGGCCCGGCCTCAGACTCAGAGGCTCCCTGACCTCAACCCCCATCTAACCTGTCCTCACACTATGCAGGGCATGAGATGTATAGTAAAAGAGAGTGAAATATATACACTTGCCTATGTGGGGCATGAGATGAGAAGAAGGGTAAGAGTCTCATCTACCCGCATGGTTGCTATATAAAGGAATGGGTCACATGCCCACAACTATACAGCTTAGAGTTGTGTAGTGTGACCCGGAGGGAACATCCAGGTGGCAGTGCCCAGTAAGTGTGGGAACGTTCTGAGTGAGTTACTTGCCCAGAATTGTGGCTGTGACCCGTGGGAACATTCTGGGCGAGCTGCTCGCTCAGAAAGTTCCCACGCTATCTCATGCATGCTGTTGTGGGGACAACTCCGTGTACCGCGAAAAGTTGGATTCTGCGGAATTTGGCCACAAACACCCACTACATACCCGCTGACGCTCCCGATGCTCATTCTATCACTATCCAACAATCCTGACACTCACTCCTTATTTTTCCATATTTTCCCCATCATTCCCGACAACCCCAAGCAAAATTCCCACGCCCAACCACGCCGCCAATTTCACCCCCTCTCCAGACCTCCATACCCACACTCACAACCCAGCTGTTTTTCCACCCGATAGTGATGCTCTACCACCCTTCTTCACCCCCGGAGCATTTCCCAGAATGGCAATCCCAGACCCGGATGGTTCAGCACGGAGTATACTCTCACGTGGTCTTGACAGCACCTGTCAATGGCCACATCTCAAGAAGTACTGCACCAATTGGGATGAATAAGGGCTCGTTGGAAAGCTGGAGACGAGGAGATTGCTAACGGGAGAATAGGCGGGCGCTGTGGCGAAGTGTTGTGGAGTTAGCCTTCACAATTTCCATTTCGGACCCGTTATCACATATTCCCCATTCATTCATTTTTCTTTTATTGTTTCTTTGTTCCCAATTGGATATTCATCATTTACGGTTGCCTAACGGCCCGTTTACATTCCCCCATGCCATTCATTCCATTTCAAACATATATAAACTAGATAACAGCTTGTACATAACAAGTGAGTATTGAATAGACCCGTGAAGGGACAAGCAGAAGTTACATCCAAGTGGCAAAGATGCCATCCACGACCCTAACGCCCCCTCTGAGCTAGTTGCTCACGTTTAAGACCCCTCACATCATAATACTCAGCCTTGATGCCCAAGAGAGACGTAGGTGAGTGTTTGTTTGAGGTTTTTGCAGACTCAGTAGCGCCCAGGACCAAAACCCGGCTCCACGAACCACACCCGCGCACACTACCACCCTCCCCCTCTTCTCTGTCTCGAGTCTAGGCGATTGACCCGTTACAACACGTGTACACAACACACAAAGGCAACAACAAGGCAACAATCAAAGAATAAAGGGAGTAAAGTAGGTGGGGAGTCCGGGGCACCCTAAGGCAGGGTGCTGAACCCTGACAGATCACACAGGTGGAAAACTCGAGCAAGAGCTCAAGAACAGCCAAAAAAGAAGCCCCCCTGACAGGGAGGCAAGACAGAAACACACCTCAGGGTAATCGAAAGAGGGTACCCTGAAGGTTGGCCCGGTCCTAGTCCAGAAGGACTAGAACTTCCAGATGTACCACATCTGGAAGGACTCTCCATGAACAGCCCTGAGTTCGAAATACTCAGGGAGTGGTGGAGAGAGAAATTCAAAACCTTAATGGTGCCAGCGCCATTAGAGATGCCTCCCTTGAGGGAGGTGAACCATCGAATCCTGTTAAAGGATCTGAACAAGAAATTTTGGGAAAACACCCTGAGATGTCCTGCAGCACTGCAGGAAGCACTAGCAACCAAAATAGATCGCTATGTAAGAGCAGGATGGTGGTATCCCGCGATCAGTGAGCGAGCATGCCTGCTACTGTGTATCTGCAAAGCAGATGGATCTTTGTGCACAGTAATCGACGTGAGGAATCGTAATTCAAACACGATTCTCGACGTCACACCAATGCCAGACATGCGACTGATCCAAGAATCAGTCACCAGAGCAACATACTGATCCAAGATCGATATGTCGGACATGTATGAACAAATACACATGGATCCAGATGACATCCATAGGACAACGTTCTCTATGCCCCACGGGACATACAACTCAAACACGGTGCAGCAAGGAGACTGCAACGCTCCCTGTACTTTCCAGCATGTGTTGACCTGGGAACTATGAGGAGAAGTAGGCAGATGCCTACACGTCTGGTTTGATGATATATTCACCAGCACAAGCTTGGTGGAGAACCACAATAAGCATTATTGTGGTTGTTCACTCACCTCAAGGGGGCAAAGTTTTACATAAGCTGGAAAAAAATTCTGGCCATTTGCTCCAATCCTAGATGTTCTAGGAAGCCATGTGGACGAACAAGGCATCCAGACTCAAGCAGATAAAATGGAAAAAATCCGCAACTGGCAAGAGCCAGTAGACCACACAGGAGTCCTAAGATTCCTGGGAATGGTAGAATATCTATCGATATTCATGCCAAATGTCAGTGGCTACACAGGGCCACTGCAAACAATCTGCTCAAACAAGCAGACATTCAGGTGGACACCACTCCACCAGAAATGTTTTGATGAGATTAAACATCTCGCATGCAGGGCTCCGATTCTGAAGCCCGCCCAGTGGAATCCACTGGAAAGCCTCTCAGAAGAAGAGAGGAGCAAACTCCACATCTGGGTCATAACAGATGCATGCCCAGCGGGCATGGGCACACTAATTGGACAGGGCGAAAAGTGGCAGACTATATCCGTACATACCCGATCCCGAACCGACTCCCGGACCCTCATCCTCGTCACCTCTGGAGTCCTACCCTATCTCTGTCCGTTCCGATACTCACCTCAGACTGAACATCACTCCTCTCACCACCCCCCTCCTCTTACTCCTCTTACTCCTCACGACACCTCCACCCTTCCATCACTCTCCTACCCTACTTCCATCCGCTCCGATACTCACCTTCGGACCTAACACCATTCCTCTCCTCCACTCCTCTCCCCACTCCTCTCTTCTCTCTCCTCCCTCTGACCCTCTTCCACCAAACCTCCACCAAGTTACAACCTTCTGCTGCTGTCCTGTATCCTGTACCCGGACACTGCTCGTGCCTTTGCTCCAAGATTCCATCATAGTTCTGACCCTGGACTTTGACCCCACCTTGGCTTAAGTCCATTGCATTGGTGACCTCATACTACATAAACACCATTGCCAACATTCCTCGGACTTTCAACCCCACCTCCACAACCTCCATAAGCTCTGCAACCCCCAAGCTCCACAGATCATACTTGGTACTTTCACCGATTGTAATGTATCTTTCACGCTTTCCCCTCACCCTTATTTGGACTGCTGCTTCTCTCCATTCTAGCCAGTTAGTCATCATCCCCACTTCACCTCATCTTCCTGCCCCTCTGGGCTTCACCCTCCCTATCTCCTTCCAGATGTGTTCTGACCTATGACCTTTCGGTGCCGCTCCACTTCTGTCATCCCTTTGTTCCCATTTGGACGCCTTTGTTCCATTTCGGACCCCCTTTGATTTCCTTGTGCTATCATCTCCCTATTATATACAGGTGCTTGTACATACTCGTTTTGGACCTTCAGTCTAAAATCGACCTGAAATGCCCCCTAGAGACTTCCTGCTCGCCACCTCTGAAATTAAGGACCAAGTGGACAAACAGCAATGGCACAGCGCTCCACATGAGTCGCTGAGGCCAAGGTCCCTCCTTGCTAAGTCTCTGGTTCCCCTCCGGAATCGTCCACCCTTGCCCAGTTCTAACACAGACCTGCCACCTGGCTGCATTCATTTCACCATAGGTACTTTGCCTACAAACTCAAGGCACTGGGCATCCTCAAGGCACTCATGAGATGGCAAGATGATCTCATGGGAGGCCATGAATTCACAGTAATCATGGACCACAAAGCTGGAATATTTCAAAGCAAAAAACCACAACTCAGGTAGACACCTGAGATGGCAAGCCTTCTTCACAAGCTTTAATTGCGAAATAAAATACGTGGAAGGCCACAAGAACAAAGTGGCAGATGCACTTTCATGGTACTATGACTCATCAACTGACGAGGATCTGCATTTCGATGACTATGTGTTGGCGGATATCCATCTGGATAAAAATGCAGACGACATTATCCCCGACAGAGTTGAGGAATACAAGGAACTGTGTTAGAATGAGGCGGAAACGGACGACTCCGGAGTGGAATCGGAGACTTAGCGTGGAGGGACCTTGGCCTCAGTGACTCAAGCGGAGCGCTGTGCCATTGCTGTTTGTCCATTTGGTCCTTAATTTCACAGTAGGTGAGCAGGAAGTCTCTTGGGGCATTTCAGGTCGATTTCGGACTGAAACCAGACGAGTATGTACAAGCGCCGATATATAAAGAAGGGGCAAAAGCACAAGGAGAACAAAGGGTGACCGAATCGGAACGAAGACGTCCGAACGGGAACAAAGGGTAGAGGGAGCAGAGCGGTACCGAAGGTCATAGGGCAAGACCTGTGATACGTCTGAAAGGAGGTAGAGAGGGCGAGGCCCAGAGGGGCAGGAGGATGAGGGGAAGTGGGGGTGATGACTAACTGGCTAGAATAGAAGGAAGCAGTAGTCCAAATAGGGATGAGGGGGAATTGCGAGAAATACATTACAAAACGGCGAGAGTGCCGGAGGTGGTCCGCAAAGCTCGGGGGTTGCGGAGCTTACGGAGCTTACGGAGGCAGGGTTGGAAGTCCGAGGAATATTGGCAATGGTGTTTACGTAGTATGAGGTCACCAATGCAATGGACTAAGACCGAGGTGGAGTCAAAGTCCGAGGTAGGGACTATGACGGAGGCTCGGAGTAAGGTACGAACGGTGTCCGAGTGTGAAGTACAGAGCAGCGGTGGACGGTCGTAACTTGGCGGAAGGGTAACGGAAGGAGGAGAGGGGGAGTGGCGGAAAGGAGAGTAGTCAGGTCCGAAGGTGAGTATCGGAACGGACGGGGGAAGCATAGGGGGATGACGGGAGGGTGGAGGTGTTGTGAGGGAGGAGCGGAGTTGTAGGAAGGGTGGCGAGTGGGGCGATGTTCGGTCCGAGATGAGTATCGGAGCGGACGGAGAAAGGGTCGGAGAGGTAAGAGGAGGGGTGTGTTGCCAAGACCGAAGGTGAGTATCGGAACGGCAGCGGTAGGTTATGACTCCGGAGGTGAAGAGGGTGGAGGTCCGGAAGTCGGGTTGGGGTCGGGTATGCACGGATATGACAAACTGCTACTAAGCAGTACTCTGAGTAAAAACTCAGAGAAACAGAGACTCACAGCAATACATGCTCAAGGAGAGAATGAAGGAAGGTCAGTTGGGAGGTTCAAACGAGACCACCACCAAGCTGTTCCCTGGTTCTTTAGTTAGGATGGGGAAGTGTACTAGTAATATTTGTTGTAATTATAGTACCAATCCGAGTGTTTTGGCTAATTCTATTTTATGGGTTAGTCCAAAAGTTTCTGAGAATTGGCTTACAGATAAACCAAGCCCTGCAGAGCTGTTCCTCTTATTGTAATTTCTCAATTTGTTTGGGTGTAATTCTGTGTAGGGTTGTTTAATTTGGATTTTAACTTGAATTAAATCTTCTACTTGGTGAAGTTTCAAAGATTCTACTCAGTTAATGGGTTTAGGTTGTGTCTGAAGTGTCCCTTGAGTTTGTTTTATTTTTGTCTTATTTTATTGCTTGTTTTAACAGTAGCAAAATAACTGTTTTGTGTTTACACTTTGAAATCTGGAGTGTTAACCAGCTCTCCTGTTGAAATATTTACTTAATATTTCTCTCCCTAATTGCTGCCTTTTACTACAGTGGCAATCTTAACTGTATATCACTTTTTTGCGCTGGAGTGACAACCAGAAATGCTTGAGAAAAATAATACTCTATTTTCTTACTTCTCTGAGGGGGGGGGGGGGGGGGGCAAAAAGTCGCAGAAAGGGTCTCCCTTTTATACTCCTTGGGTTGCCTTCCTTTTTCATGCTCTACCTCGTATTTACAGGATTTATTTACAGTGTATTTTCCTCAAACTGAATAAAAATGAATTTTTCACGCTATAGTTCTACTGCGCTCAGACTGCGCCTAGAATCCTTATTGTCCTTCCTTGCCTAAGCTATTTTAATGGTTCAATTAGAACTTGACTGCGCTGCAGTTGTTGCAGTTTTCTATTTCAAATTCCTCATATTTACCATTAAGTTTGCTATGACTCGGTCATTCTGAATTCAAACTTCGCATTACTATGTGTATGGCTGCGCTGAGACCTTCAGCTGATTTATTCTATTTTTATCCAGTAACATTTAGTTGAAATGAGACTTGAAATGATATGAGTGAATTATTCAGGTTTAGAACGGAAAGAAAAAGTTGCTAGTAGTCAAGAATTGTTCAAATGAATGTATTATAGCTCTCCGCTTCATTAGAATATTGTTCCCTAAAATTCCTGCCATGGTCCATCATAGTTTAGTGGTTTTCGTGGATTTCATCCTTCTCCCCTGATTCCCCTTTGTATTATTGCATCCTAGTCCTTCGTATGTATTGTTTGTTATTATAATAGGTCGTCCTCGAAGATACCATATTTTTATGTATTTTATTTGGGACTCTGGACCTCTAGAAGCTGTCTTCCTGCATGTTTTCAGGTTTCAAACTTCATGTCCTTGTATCTCATTCATTTCTGAATGGTTTTTCACGTTCTCGGTATCATAAATTTCATTTATTCCCACCTTTCCAATGGTACTAAAGTTGTACTCTATTTCTTGGTATTCATCAAGTTAGCAAAAGTTCGCATGCACATTCGGTAATCATGTGCATCGTTCCCATAGTTGTTTGTATGCGGGCACCATTTCTGTTTAATTGTTTGGGATTTATGGTATGCACAGGTGTTTGTATCCTCAATATGGGCTTCCATGATTTATTTCAGATTTTTCCCTCATGATCTGAGGTTGTTTTGTACTTTCCATGCTTTGTGTTGACCGGGGTCTTCCTTATTTGGACAGAAATTGGTCTTCATGATCTGCCGAAGTGCGGATCTCGGTTCCGACGGCCGGTTCCCTTCGCATTGCCACCCTCACATGTCTTTAAACATGATGCAGATTTCTATATTCCCATCATTGGTATAACTTCACAATGGCTGGACCGTTTGGGCTGAAACTTTGCATAACTATAGTTTCCTATTTATCATAATTTCCGTGTAAATTTCGTTGTGTGTTTTAAATATGGATCCTTTGTGAACGTCGTCTTTTCCCTGAGCCATGACTTTGATGTCTGTCATATCCATGCATACCCGATCCTGACCCGACTTCCGGACCTCCTCCTTCCCCACCTCTGGAGTCCTACCCTACCACTGCCCGTTCTGATACTCACCTTCGGTCCTGGCAACACACCTCCTTCTACCTCCCATGCCACCCCACACCTCCTTCCCTCTCCTCCCCTATCTCCGTCCGCTCCGATACTCACCTCGGACCGAACACCACCCCTCTTGCCACCCTCCTCCTCTACTCCTCCTATACCTCTGCTCCTCCCCCACAAAACCTCCACCCTTCCATCATCCTCCTATGCTCCTCCCGTCCGCTCCGATACTCACCTTCGGACCTGACAACTCCCCTTTCTGCCACTCCTTCCCTCTGGTACTCTCCCACCGACCTCCTGCCAAGTTACGACCTTCCACCGCTGTCCCATACTTCGTACTCGGGCACCGATCATACCTTTGCTCCGAGCCTCCATCATAGTCCCTACCTCGGACTTTGACTCCACCTCAGTCTTAGTCCATTGCATTGGTGACCTCATACTACGTAAACACCATTGCCAATATTCCTCGGACTTTCAACCCCGCCTCCGTAAGCTCTGTAAGCTCTGCAACCTCTGAGCTTCATGGATCACCTTCGGCACTTTCACCGCTTGTAATGTATCTCTCATTTTTTCCCCTCATCCCTATTTGGACTGCTGCTTCTTCCCATTCTAGCCAGTTAGTCATCATCCCCACTTCTCACCATCCTCCTGCCCCTCTGGGCCTCGCCCTCCCTACTGTCAGGGATGCGTCCGGGGTTGAGAGGGCCCGGGGGTAATGCCCGGCACTGAGGCTGTCGCGGGGTGTGGAGCGGGCGTGCGTACTGGCAGGCCCGATCCGGGACAGTGGTCCCTGGCCACTCAGACTGAAGTGGAGAATGTGTTATTATTATTGAAGAGGAAAACTATACTACTTACCTGAAGTGGAGAATGTGAGAAGAAGGTTACTTCTTCGGTTCCCACTTCAGGTACATTTATGTACATGCGGCTTGAGTCACATGACAGGTGCCACGTCATCCTCGGAGGTAGCCGCAGGCATCCGGGTGTCCCCGTGGGGGATCCCGAGAGCGTCCGCTACATGTGCGCGTGCTGGGCACAGCGGGAAGCCGTCCGGGGTGTGTGGGCCGGACGGGTCAATAGTACATCGATACAAGGGAAGGTGGTCCGTGTAGATAGAAAGAAATAAACAGGAAGAAGAAGGTGAGAGGAATGAAATAAAGAAAGGGGAAAGAAAAGGGAAAAGAAGGGGGAGGAGAGGGAGGAAGGAGGGGGGAGGGGGATAGACAGCGGGGAGCGGGTGTGGTGTGGCTGGGTGGGCCTGGGTGGGCCCGGGTGTGCCCTGACATCACCCCCTCCTTAAGCCGCTTCGCCTCGAAGCAGCCAGGGGGTTCGTTCTCTCCCTTCCTGGGGCGTGGGGGTGTGTTTGGTGGAACTCCTCGATCCGGTCAGGGGCATGGATTAGTTGGTCTCGGGGGAGCCATTCATTCTCTGAGTTTGGCCAACCCGCGAACTTTACTAAATACCAGAGCTTCCGGCGTAACCACTTAGAGTCCAGTATTTTTTCCACTTCATATTCCTCCTCTCCATCTACGAGTTCTGGGCCTGGGCGGGGGTCAGGGGGTCGTTCTGCGATCTCGTCCGGGCGGTAGGGTCTTACGTTCGTCACAGATACGACTGGGTGAATTCCCTTTTGCCGTGCGGTGAGTTGGAGCTTGACGGCAGCCGGGGAGACGACCTTGACAACTTTGAAGGGGCCTAGCCACTTATGGTCTAGCTTCTTGGTCGGGCGGTCAGTCGTATAGTTTTGGGCGCTGAGCCAGACTCGGTCACCCTCCTGGTACTTGGGGGCTGTCTCTCGACCTCGGTCGTAGTAGCGGGCCATCTCGTCCACTGCGTGTTCCAGGGCCGCCTTCGCCTCTTCCTGGACGAGAAGGCGTCGGCGGCTTCTACCTCGGACGTACGTGTGGGCTCCGTCCCCATCCTGGGATGCTGCCCGGTGTCAAGCTCGAAGGGGGTTCGACAGGTGGACGAGTGGACGCGGTTGTTGTAGGCAAATTCTGCCAGTGGGAGCCAGTCCGCCCAGTCATCCTGGCGGTGGTTGACGAACACCCGAAGGTAGGCCTCGATTTCCTGGTTAACCCGCTCTGTCTGTCCGTCAGTCTGGGGGTGGTAGGGCGTTGAGGGGGTTAGCTTGACCCCCAGGAGATCTGCAAGTTCTTTTGAGAAGCGCGAGACGAAGGCGCTCCCTCTGTCGCTAAGAATCTCTTCCGGGAGCCCGTGGTGCTTCCAGACGTGCTCTAGGAAGAGCCAGGCGATACCAGCCGAGTCCACGGATGTCACGGTGGGGATCGCGTGGATGCGTTTGGACAGACGGTCCACTACAACTAGGATGGCGTTATAACCTTTCGACTCTGGGAGCTCTCCCACCATGTCTACCGAGATCACCTGCCAACGGTGGGTGGGAACTTTATTTGGGGTGAGCTTCCCAACCTTCCGTGCGGGGAAGGGTTTGACGCGGTTACAGGTGTCGCATCCACGTACGTATCGCCTGACATATTCTGCCATCCGAGGCCACCAGTAGTCGCGGGAGACGAGCTCTAGGGTTTTCCATCGCCCTGGATGTCCCGTCGCCCGCGCGTCGTGGTGTAGCCGTACCAGATCGTGGCGGAGTTGTGGGTCTTTTGGAACGTACACCCTGCCCCGGTAGAGGACCAACTCTCCCTGTCTCTCCCACTCGTCCGACCTCAACGTTCCTTCTCCCAGTTCCCTCATGGCCTTTACCACCTGTTCGTCATGATCTCTCGCTCCTCGTACCCTCTCTAGGATATCCGCCTCCTCACCCTCCACTGAGACTGCTTCCGTCGCATGGGCCTCGAACCAGGCCGGTTGGAGGAGGGTCAGCCCCTCATTGTCGTCCCTTCCCTTCGGGTGGTCAGCGCGGCGGGAGAGTGCATCTGGTTTCCCCATGAGCTTCCCTGGGCGGTGGACGAGGGTGAAATGGAAGTGGGAGAGGAAAAGGGACCATCTGGCCTGGCGTCGATTTAACCTCTGGGCCGTCCGGAAGTAGCCCAGGTTACGGTGGTCAGTGTAGATCTCGACTTTCTCCTCAGCACCTTCCACGAAGTGTTGCCATTCCTCGAGGGCTCGGACGATTGCAAGCATCTCTTTATTGTACACTTCGTAGTTGCGCTCTACATCCGTGAAACTTTTGGACATGAACGCTACCGGGTGGAACTCTCCATCCGGTTGGAGCTGGGAGAGGACCGCGCCGGTTGCAAAGTTGGATGCGTCGCACTCGAGCCTGAAGCGGCCGTGGTCGGTAGGGAAAGAGAGGACAGGGGCTGTGGTGACGGCTTCTTTGAGGGCACGGAAGGCATCGTCTTCATCCGGGCCCCAGTTCCAGGTTTGGGTCTTCCGGGTCAGCCTGTGAAGGGGGCGGGCCTTCTCAGAGAAGTCTCTGATGAACTGGCGATAGAAGTTTACGAATCCTAGGAAGGATTGTACTTCTTTCACCTTGGTTGGGGGGGGCCAGTCGAGGACACCCTGGATCTTCACCGGGTCCATCGCGACGTTACCCTCCGAGATAACGAGGCCCAGGTACTCGATCCGGGTTCGCTCAAACTTACACTTCTCTGGCTTGAGGAAGAGCCTCCTTCTCCTCAGCGTCTCTAGGACTTCTCGGACGACCCTTCGGTGTTCCTCCAGGGTGGCCGTGAAGATCAGGATTGTCATATCCGTGCATACCCGACCCCGACCCGACTTCCGGACCTCCACCCTCTTCACCTCCGGAGTCATAACCTACCGCTGCCGTTCCGATACTCACCTTCGGTCCTGGCAACACACCTCCTCCTACTACTCCGCTCCCCCTTCACAACACCTCCACCCTCCCGTTATCCTCCTACACTTCCCCCGTCCGCTCCGATACTCACCTTCGGACCTGACTACTCTCCTTTCCGCCACTCTCTCCTCCCTCCGTTACTCCTCCACCACCCTTCCGCCAAGTTACGACCTTCTACCGTTGTTCCGTACTTCGCACTCGGACACTGCTTGTACCTTACTCCGAGCCTCCATCATAGTCCCTACCTCGGACTTTGACTCCACCTCGGCCTTAGTCCATTGCATTGGTGACCTCATACTACGTAAACACCATTGCCAATATTCCTCGGACTTCCAACCCCGCCTCCGTAACCTCCGTAAGCTCCGCAACCCCCGAGCTTTGCGGACCGCCTTCGGCGCTCTCGCCGCCTGTAATGTATTTCTCGCATTTTCCCTTCATCCCTATTTGGACTACTGCTTCCTTCTATTCTAGCCAGTTGGTCATCATCCCCACTTCCCCTCATCCTCCTGCCCCTCTGGGCCTCGCCCTCTCTACCTCCTTTCGGACGTATCACAGGTCTTGCCCTATGACCTTCGGTACCGCTCCGCTCCCTCTACCCTTTGTTCCCGTTCGGACGTCTTCGTTCCGATTCGGTCACCCTTTGTTCTCTTTGTGCTTTTGCCCCTTCCATTATATATATCGGCGCTTGTACAT
The DNA here is from genome assembly GCF_015039405.1 of Cantharellus anzutake. Lineage (NCBI taxonomy): Eukaryota > Fungi > Basidiomycota > Agaricomycetes > Cantharellales > Hydnaceae > Cantharellus > Cantharellus anzutake. The sequence continues at coordinate 88,572 of NW_024067139.1, read as the reverse complement.
ACTCGTCTTGGTTTCAGTCCGAAATCGACCTGAAATGCCCCCAAGAGACTTCCTGCTCACCTACTGTGAAATTAAGGACCAAATGGACAAACAGCAATGGCACAGCGCTCCGCTTGAGTCGCTGAGGCCAAGGTCCCTCCACGCTAAGTCTCCGATTCCACTCCGGAGTCGTCCATTTCCGCCTCATTCTAACAAGGATGTCGTCCATGTAACAGATGACAACCTCCCGGTCGATGAAATCCCTCAGGATGTCGTTCATCATGGTCTGGAAGGTTGCCGGGGAGTTACACAGGCCGAAGAACATCACCATGGGCTCGAACAGCCCCCAGTTGGTCGCGAATGCCGCCTTCCACTCGTCTCCATCCTTGATCCGGACGTTGTTAAACCCCCAGCGTAGGTCCAAGGCTGAGAAGTATTTGGCGTTGTGGAGGCGGGCGAGGACGTCTGAGATGAGGGGGAGCGGGTACGAGTTCTTCACCGTAATCTCATTCAGCTTCCTGTAGTCCTGGACCAGGCATAGGGACCCGTCCTTCTTCTTGACGAAGAAGACTGGTGCTCCCATGGGGGATTTGGACAGCCGTATGCGCCCGTTCTGTAGGTTCTCGCATAGGAACTCGTCTAGTTCTTTCTGTTCCGGACACGAGAGTGGGAAGGTCTTCCCCCTGGGCAGTTTGGCATCCGGTACCAGGTCTATAGCGTGGTCCCAGGGCTTCCGGGGGGGCAATTGGTCAAAGGCTTCTTTGGAGAACACATCCCGGAAGTCCTGGTAGTGCTCTGGTACTAGCGTCTCAAACGACGCGGGCTCAGCCTCCGGGTCGCGGGCCTCTTGGGCCATCCGCTGCGAGGGGGTCGTGGTGGCTCTCAGGTCATGGCCCCAGCTTGGGGGATGATAGCAGCATAGATCCCATCCCCAGGCTCCAGTACCGGGTCCTGATCATTTTGTATTCGCGGTTGTCTGCAGGAGGACGGGCAGCGGGACATGACGACTCTCTGTCGTACCCAGTCCACTTCTGGGTTGTGGTGCAGCAACCACGAGTGTCCTATGATGAGGGACTGGCGCCCGAGATTTGCAACCGCAAAGCGTGCCCGCTCTGTGTGTCGCCCGAAGGTCAGGAGGGCTTCTAGCTCTTCTGTTATAGCTCCATTTTTGTTCGGGGTTCCATCGACATTACGGACGGGAATGGGTTGGGGAAGGGGGGTTGTCTCTAGGTTGTGCTTTCGGACGAACTCGGGGCTTACGAAGTTCCCGGTGGCTCCTGAGTCCAGGAGGGCTGACACAGATACCGACGCGAGGGAGGTTAGGGCGGTCAGTTTCACTGTGAGGTTAAGAGATCTGGGGGACTGCTTGGAAAGGACATAAATGGTGGGGGGGGAGACTGCTACCTCGGGCGTTGCTGCCTTTGGGGTCTGGGGTCTTCTCGTTCTCACGGGTGGAGGATGCGTTTCTCCTCTTTTTCTTCGCGATGACTCGGTGAAACTTTGGCATTGGCGTTGGCTTACGCGCGCTGTGGTATTTACACGAGCTATCTTCTACGGGCGGCCGGGACGCATCCCTTACCGGTCGCCTGCCTGAAAATCCCTCTGAGGTTCTTCCTCTGGTTCCCCTTCCACCGTCTCTGTCCCTTCGGTCAACTGCCTCTTCAGCCCTTCCATCAATGTCCTCAGGTCTTCCGGGTGGAGACGTCGTACTCGGCTGACCCTGGGGTGTGGGCATTCTCGTGCAAGATGACCCGGGGTGTTACAGTTGTAGCACCGTCTCTGGTCAGTCCTCGACCTGTTGAGATCCATCGGCTGGGGGCCCGTCCCTGGTGTAGGATGGGCTGCTGGGGTGGGGGGCGGAGGTGCTGGAGCAGGTCGTGGGGGGTCTGCGCGGGTCGGGTCTGGGATGGGGTCACAGTCAGCGGAGGTCAGGCTGGCGGGAATGGGGGTCTAGGTGGGGGTGCGCGTGGTTGGGTGGCTTGGAAACGTCGCCACTGGTTGTCCAGAAGCGTGGCTTCGCGCTTCCACTCAGTCCAAGTGGTGGGCATGGGGCGGAGGCGGTATATACTCTCCCTGAGCCGCAAGTTAATCGCTTGCTCAAACCGGTCGACCAGCCCGACATCTCCTAGCCTCGAGGCGGGTCCCAATATCTCGAACTCCTGGATGACCTTATCCACGGAGTCAGTCCCTTGGCGGATGACTGCCAACTTCTGCCGAGCTGTGGCCTCCCAGTTCAGGTCTTGAAACATGGTGTCGAGTTCCGTGTTGAACTCGTCCATGGTTATGGTGGGGGAGGTGGCTGTCAACAGGGTGATCGTCCGTTGTGTTGCCCACGCCCCTGCGGGTCCTCCCTTCATGTAGGAGAGGACGAAGAGGATCTGGGATAGTTCGGTAGGGAACTCAGCTGCGCGGACATGGAAGTAGATCCCGCACTCGGCTTTGAAACGATCGAGGTCTTCACTGGCTCCTGAGAAGGGAGTGGGGGCAGCGACCTTCGGTGGTTTGGGTCTGGGCGCGAGTGTGGGTATGGGCGCGGGTGCAGGGGCGGGTGCGGGTGCAGGTGCGGGTGGGGGGTGGTTGCGGGTTTGGCTCTCCACAATGGCTTGGAGCTCCTGGAAGCGGGCCAGCAGGTCGTCATACTGTTCTTCTGACACCATGGCTGGGGAGATGGGTGAGGTGGGGGAAATAAGGTTAAAACCTTCTTCTGCTGTCAGGGACGTGTCCGGGGTTGAGAGGGCCCAGGGGTAATGCCCGGCACTGAGGCCGTCGCGGGGCGTGGAGCGGGCGTGCGTACTGGCGGGCCCGATCCGGGACAGTGGTCCCTGGCCACTCAGACTGAAGTGGAGAATGTGAGAAGAAGGTTACTTCTTCGGTTCCCACTTCAGGTACATTTATGTACATGCGGCTTGAGTCACATGACAGGTGCCACGTCATCCTCGGAGGTAGCCGCAGGCATCCGGGTGTCCCCGTGGGGGATCCCAAGAGCGTCCGCTACATGCACGCGTGCTGGGCACAGCGGGAAGCCATCCGGGGTGTGTGGGCCGGACGGGTCAATAGTACATCGATACAAGGGAAGGTGGTCCGTGTAGATAGAAAGAAATAAACAGGAAGAAGAAGGTGAGAGGAATGAAATAAAGAAAGGGGAAAGAAAAGGGAAAAGAAGGGGGAGGAGAGGGAGGAAGGAGGGGGGAGGGGGATAGACAGCAGGGAGCGGGTGTGGTGTGGCCAGGTGGGCCCGGGTGGGCCCGGGTGTGCCCTGACACCTACCTCCTTTCGGATGTATCACAGGTTCTGTCTTATGACCTTTGGTACCACTCCGCTTCTGTCTACCCTTTGTTCCCGTTTGGACGTCTTCGTTCCGATTCGGATCCCCTTTGTTTCCTTGTGCTTTTGCCCCCTCCATTATATATATCGGCACTTGTACATACTCGTATCGGGCTCAGTCCAAAACCGACCTGAACTAGAGACTTCCTGCTCACCTACTGTGAAATTAAGGACCAAATGGCCAAACAGCAATGGCACAGCGCTCCGCTTGAGTCGCTGAGGCCAAGGTCCCTCCACGCTAAGTCTCCGATTCCACTCCGGAGTCGTCTGAATCCACCCATCTTTGACAATGTCGCACTTCCCATTATTGAATATCTCATTGATGTGTGAACCTTTTATTATGAAAATTTGGGTGGATTAAGATTAGATCCCTTCCTTTCTAATGGGCTATCAAGCTCATCTCGGTCATCACTGCTTGTTCTTTGTGCTTGCCTTTTAAACGTTGTCCTCATTTTCCGAGAGTTTTCCGTCATTTATGGGTAGTTTTCCCTGTAATTACTTTTATTGGGTCCGTTTGGGAGACATCTACATTTCCTATTATAAACATGACTTTGAATTTTGCATTGGTTCCTAAGGAATTCTTGTTCCGTGGTACTTCCATCCTTGGCTACGTGTGCAGGCGTGGGAAAGTAGTTTCCATGGGGGTTCTCTGGTGGTTTTTATAGTCAAATCTTGGTCGATTGTCCTAATTCCTTGTTTAATATTTGATATAAATTTCCCCAAGAATTCTGTCTTGTTGATGCTAAGCTTGAAGTATTTTTACTAATTTTCTTTCTTCCAATTTATTGTATGTAGTCGTAATAATTCTGTCAGAGACCGGATCGAGATGAAGGATTTGTCTCTGTGGTGGAGGGCTTCAGCCTCAGCAACTCAAGCCAGGAGCACTGTGCCAAGTTACACGTCCATGCCCTAATTTACTTACTGGCAACAAGAACTAAAGGGGGATCAACTCTAGTCAATTTTATTACTGAAGTGTAACCTATGTACAAGTTAAGTATATATAGTTACAGCAAGGGTGGGCCTGTGAATGGCGGGACTGAGCGGAGCAGAGCTAATGGAGTTAAACATTAGCCAACTGAATATTACCGACAAGTCGGGTTACAGGGTTAGCGGAATGGCAGGTGATAACCCAGAAACGGAAAGGAGGGATAGACCCAAAGGTGGACTTGCAGGGCAAGCAAGTGAATTGCCCAGCGGAGGCGGGAGTGCACTAGCAAACGTTGGAGCTGTCCGGAAGCCTTCGGGGCTCCGTACTTAGGGAGGCATAGGTAATATATTGAAAAGAGGGTGTGGTGACCATCGAGGGAAGTGGAGGTGATTGCAGAATACGAGAGCTCCGAAGTCAGTGAAGAAGAGTGGAGGTAGTCCGGAAAGATCAGAGGTAGTGGAAGTCGATGGCTGTAGATGGATATGACAGGACATGATTCTTAAAGAGTTTTTGTGATTATTTGTTAGCACCCGGACCTAACCCAGGATAGTAGTAGACTTGCTCCCCACGAATTTGCTTGCATTTAGGGGGTTTGATTCCTAGCCTGCTTGCAATGCTCCACTAAGGAGTGCCAAGTACCTGTGGCTAACCTATCAACCCTGATGTCTCTGACCACAAGTCATCAAACCCCTAATGTACAAACAAGATCTTACAACAATCTGTCAACTATAAGAACAGGTCAAGAGGGGAGAATTTCTCCCCATCCTCATAACAGATATGGCCACAACAGTAAGCTTATTTCAACCACTTAAGTGTGCCTGTCAAGTGATGTTGACAGGTTAGCTTGAACTTGCTCTGAGCCATGCAAGACCTGTCATCAAAGTGGTCATATGAGTAAGTGATATGCCTGTCTATGTACAGAGATGACACATTGGCATTGGATTAGGGGCCCACTGTCCAAACAAGGAAAACTCTGCCACTCTGCCAGACACATCAGTCCCTCACCACATGAATTCATCAATTAAACTCCCAAATCAGCCACCTCAATTTCGTAAGTGTCATCTAAAATTGCTTCTGTTTCGCTTATATTGATTGCCACCCACATGGGCCATGTTGTAACAGTTCCAGACCCTTCCAATAATGATCTTCAATTAGAGTGGGTGATGTGAATCCTTTCTGATATTTGTGAGGATGAAGGTTACAGAGTTCATGGCTTATAGCAATTAATCTGGACATTATGTTGTAGGCGGACACAGCCAGTACTGCACAAACAAACCGAATATCGTGATTTCCCCATCCCAGCACATCCCCACTTCACAAAACACATCATACACGTCCTCATATACTATTCTTACCCTTCCATGATTTTTTTCCCATTTTCTAGACACATTTCCAGTCCCCACAGACCAAATTCCCATGCCCACCCAGCAGTATGGCTACATGTCAGGGCACACCCACCTGACCTGGGTCCACCCAGGTCTACCTGGCCATACCTCACCCACTCCCCCACTACCCATCCTTCTCCTTCCTCCTTCCTCCTTCTGTCTTTCTTTTCTCTCCTTCTTCCCTTTTCTTTATTTCACACTCTTCCCCTCATTCTCCTCCTGTTTATTCCTTCTATTTACACAGACCACTTTCCCTTGCTTCAATGTACTATTGACCTGTCCAGCCCAGACACCCTGGACAGCTCCCCACTGTGCCCAGCATGCGTGCCTGCAGCGGATGCCCTTGGGATCCCCTGCAGGGACACCTGGATGGCTGTGGCTGTCTCCAAGGATGATGTGGCACCTGTCATGTGACTCAAGCTGCATGTACATAAATGTACCTGAAGTGGGAACTGAAGAAGTAACCTTCTTCTCACCTTTTCCACTTCAGTCTAAGTGGCCAGGGACTGCTGTCCCACATTGGGCCCACCAGCATGCATGCCCGCTTTGCACCCCAAGAGGGTCCCTCTGCTGGGTGCTACATCCGGGCCCCCTCCACCCCAGACACATCCCTGACACCACACTCAGATTTATCTCAGCAACCACTGCACCGATTTGGACGATATTGGTACTGTTGGAAACACGCCATTTAGGAGTATTAGGATACGTGATTAGCGAGAGTTTATTGGTGATGGATAGAGTTGGATATTTTTGGTTGGATACCATTTATTGCTTTATTATTTCCTTGATTATTGTTTTCCCTTCCTTTTTCCAATATTGTTTGTTGCCGATATGACCCACCTAAGCACATGGGACTCATCGGATATTTTTCATCATTTTTTCCTGATTATTTCTCATATATACTGTACATGAGGATGTATCTACCTTTCCCTTTGGATTAGAAACCACCAAGTTTGCCCCTCCCAAGCTAGTAGGGAGTAGTACGACAAAGAATACAACTAAGAAGACCTATGAATCAGTCCTCGCCTTAGTGTCACCCAGAGAGGTGGGGTGAGAGATTGATTGGAGTACACCATGCACCATAACACACTGGACCATTTTCACCAATTCCCATTACCCCTTTTCCCTGACCTGCTGGATACCAATACGGTCCCCATTCTTTCCTGTTTGCCTGCTGGGTTAGATCCCTAGCCTGCTTACAACATCAGGGCTTGCATGGTGGAGGGTTTTGTCTGGTGTGTGGTAGTCATCCTCAATGTTGTCAGGGCACACCTGCCTGACCTGGCCCCACCCGGCCCCACCTCACCTGGTACCCTGCTACCCACTCTTCCCCTGCTTTCCTCTTCTCTGTCATATCCATCCACAGCCATCGACTTCCACTACCTCCAATCTTTCTGGACTACCTCTGCCCCTTCTTCACTAACCTCGGAGCTCCCATATTCTGCAATCACCTCCACTTCCCTCGATGGTCACCGCCCACTCTTTTCAATATATTACCTATGCCTCCCTAAGTATGGAGCCCCTAAGGCTTCCAGACAGCTCTGACGTCCGCCAGTGCACTCCCGCCCCTGCTGGGCAATTCACTTGCTTGCCCTGCAAGTCCACCTTTGGGTCTATCCCTCCTTTCCATTTCTGGGTTATTGCCTGCCATTCCTGTTACAGATACGGAGTCTCCAACGACCATATCCATCGCATAGTCAAAGACTTCCCCTCTCTCTCTCCCTTTCGCCCTCTATCCCGATACCCTACCCTCTTTACTCATTCTACCCCTTTCCCCCCCTCATGCAAAGCTTTCCCCATTGGGGTTTTGGTGCTGGCTGAGGTTACTTGTGTTTCATGGGATTTCCCATGACCCTTCCATTTGTAGATAGTCACATGTCTTGTACAGAAACACCGAAGGCGGTTCCCGCGAACTACTACTAACTCTCTACAACTGTCTTGTGGGTCATCCCTTGTAACAACCCCTTCTTGTGACTCAACTGAACCTGTGTGACTGTACAACTCGCAACATGTCCTATAAGTCTGGTTATGTTGAGTCCTCTAGTGGTCCTTGCCGTGAGAACTCGAGGTCGCAAGTCAAAGACTCTTGACTTGTATATCATCCTATGGAACCTGTACCCTACAGGACTTCATCACTCAGCTCTCCCCCCAGGGCTCGACGGACGACATCATATCACAATCTTGGAGATTGTGAATACTCTGAGGCCCCCATTCCCGTGATGCTGGCATGCTCGCCATGCGAGCGCCAAGTAGCTGTCCATCCATCGTCTGTTCCCTCCGTCGCCAATGGTACGTTCCCAAAGGGAACGCCAAGTCACCAAAGGCCCCGCTAGTCAATCCTCATTGCATGCTCATGATATCAACCTGCTACTGGTATGTTCACACTGCGAATGCCAAGTAACCGATGGCAGTTATACGAAGTTCTCACCCACCTTGCAAGTTGCGACCGCGCACACGGTACGCTCCATCCAGGAGCACCAAGTACCCGTGGCTGACCCGTCCATCCTGACGTCTCCGACTACTTACCATCAATTCCTTAATAGCTCACTACATCACCAATCATGATCGATGGGAATTCGATCGTCCACTCCCATGCAAGACTGGGATCACTCATCGATTACATATCCCATTATGGTACAGACTAGATACAACGATCATCATCCCTCTATAAGAATGGATCGAGGAAAAGGGAGTTCTCCCCATCCTCGTAACAATTCTGCTAACCCCATAACCTGACTTGTCGGTAATATTCAGCCGGCTAATGTTTAACTCCATTAGCTCCGCTCTGCTTGGTCCTGCCATTCATGGGCCTGCCCTTGCTGTAACTATATATACTTAATACATAGGTTACACTTCAGTAATAAAATTGACTAGAGTTGATCCCCCTTTAGTTCTTGTTGCCAGTAAGTAAATTAGGGCACGGACGTGTAACTTGGCACAGTGCTCCTGGCTTGAGTTGCTGAGGCCAAAGCCCTCCACCACGGAGACAAATCCTTCATCTCGATCTGGTCTCTGACATGTACCCCTGGTCCATCTTGGACAATCATCAGGGGTTCCTTATAATACTCAAGGAGTCGAGCTCAGGAATCTTCTCTTAGTTGGATCTCTCAGCACTACAGTTCCTTTGTAGTCAAAAGGGAGTTCCTCTTTCCATTCCTATGTGTGCAGGACTTATAAATGTATGGAATGGTAATAAAGTGGAAAAACAAATGAGAAGAAAATAAAAAACAAAGATTGTTGTCAAAGAAACCATATGGATAGTTATGTACAGCCGATAAGTCCAATGGCTGATGCAGAAGTTCAATAAAAAGGAAATAGGAGAGATAAGCAGGCCATATCTGCTAATAATTGCTGTCCTCCATCAATTTCCATCATCACACCACACTCATCCATCTCCTCCTACCTGTAGCATCCCTTCCCGACCTCTCCATTCGATTCTCCTGGTCCATAGGTTTCTGTCAATACCAAATTTGTCCCAAATGGTTGAGATTTGACCAAGTGGCAGGCATGAGAATCATGAAATTGGCCCATGTGCAGGGTTAGACGTCCCAGAAAGTGTCTGTGAGAGTCCCCATGTCAATTGAATCTTCATACACATCCTTTGTGATTTTGCTGAATTTTTCTGAGCACTCCACAGTGCATTTTGGTCATTTGTTTACTTCAGTATGGCTTGTGATTTACATTTTGGGCCAAAAACCAGTTTTTCAATCTCCTGAAGTATGGATCTCAGCTCCACCACATGGGACTTTCAGCACCACCACCCTCACATGTCTCTCGACATTGTGTGGAACCTTATGGTAAGATAAGAAATTGTTGCCACCATTGCTCCACAACAGCTGGGTTGATCTGGATGAAACTTGGGGAATCCATATTTATTGTTTTTCTCTATTTTTTGAGCCCTTGGTCATCTCTCGGTGACCAGTAGTGCCAAGTGTAGTTTTGGGGCTGGACCAATTCAGTACTAGCACCTTATGCGGAATTGTATTCCATATAAAATGTGTTAACGCTCCATGAGCATTGGCAGTTGGTCCTCACATGCAGGGAACCTGTAAGGAATGTGTAGCAGAAAATATTCTGGAAGTGAAGGGTATAGTAGGTTATCCTGGCTACAGCATACTGTGTGCATGGACACAACTTGTTCAACATGAGTAAGTTTCCGTATTGTTGCTAACAGTTACTTGGCATTTGTAGTACAAATGTGCCAGTAGTGGGTTATTGTTATGTGTATCAGGGAAGGAATGTCAAATGGGGCTTTCAGTGACTTGGCATTCCCAAAGAGAACGTACTGATTGCAGAGGGGCATGATGACTAACATGGGAGAGACTAGATGGTTGATGGGTGGCTACTGTCATATCCCAGATCTTCCGCCTCCTTCCACCCTAGTCCTGGACAACTCCTATAACCTCCACCAGCCCTTCCAATCTCTCTCTGCTACCTCCAGTCAACGCCAACGATCCTACGACTACCTCCTCCTTTGACTCTCTCCTGCCCTTCCTCCCATCCACATCCGCATCACCTCCAGACCTCCCCTACCAGACCTCCACTTCCTCGGACCCCTTGTTCAAAGGATACAGATCTACTTGTTGTTGGTAACCCTCAACTTGTTCCATCCACCCTCCTTCATACTTCCAGTCTCCACACCTCCATCACCTCCAGTTGTTGTCATATCTGTACATACCTGATCCTGATCCGACTCCCGGACCCCCATCTCCACCACCTCTGGAGTCCTACCCTACCGCCGTCCGTTCTGATATTCACCTTCGGACCTGACACCACTCCTCCTCTCACCCCTCATGCCACCTCCACCCTTCCATCCATCTCCCTCCTTATCTCCATCCACTCCGATACTCACCTCAGACTGAACACCACTCCTCTCACCACCCTCCTCCTCTCACTCCTCCTCTCACTCCTCCTCTCACCCCTCACGACACCTCCACCCTTCCGCCACTCTCCCACCCTTCTCCTGTCCACTCTGATACTCACCTTCGGACCTGACACCTTTCCTCTCCTCCACTCCTCTCCCCTTTCCTCTCTTCTCTCTCCTTCCTCTGACCCTCTCCTGCCAACCCTCTGCCAAGTTACAACCTTCTGCCGCTGTCCCTTACCTTGTACTCAGACACCGCTCGTACCTTCGCTCCAAGATCCTGTCATAGTTCTGACCTCGGACTTTGACTCCACCTCGGCTTAAGTCCATTGCATTGGTGACCTCATACTACATAAACACCATTGCCAATATTCCTCAGACTTCCAACCCCACCTCCGTAACCTCTGTAACCTCTGAGCTCCATGGATCATACTCAGCACTTTCACCGCCTGTAATGTATCTTTTGCATTTTCCCCTCGACTGCTGCTTCTTCCCATTCTAGCCAGTTAGTCATCATCCCACTTCACCGCATCCTCCTGCCCCTCAGGCTTCACCCCCCCTATCTCCTTTTGGACATACCACAGGTTCTGACCTATGACCTTCGGTACCGCTCCGCTTTCGTCTTCCCTTTGTCCCATTCGGACACCTTTGTTCCGATTCAGATCCTCCTTGTTTCCTCGTGCTTTCGCCCTCTCTATATACCGGTGCTTGTACATACTTGTTTTAGGCCCTTAGTCTAAAATCGACCTGAAATGCCCCCTAGAGACTTCCTGCTCACTGCCTCTGAAATTAAGGACCAAATGGACAAACAGCAATGGCACAGCACTCCACTTGAGTCGCTGAGGCCAAGGTCCCTCCTTGCTAAGTCTCCAGTTCCCCTCCGGAATTGTCTGCCCTCGCCCAGTTCTAACAGTCGTGTATCTCTGGTACCTCCCTACTCCTACCCTACCTCCGGTCACGTTATTCTTTATTGTTTTATCATTTGATATTTTCTACAACCCCAATCTTCTGGACTACAACTTCCAAGCTCCGGACCTTTCCGGATGTCTTCTCCTGTAGTCCCCTGCTCATTCATAGATGGGCCCAGGCCCTACCATTCAGTTGATTTCTAATCCTCCCACTCCACAAACCTCAGACATAATTTGGGCTTTTCGCCTAGTCTATATTTGTCCTGTGGATTCCTTTCTATTTACTTCCTCTTCCCCTTGGTAACCTTTGTTTACCTTCGGATCCAAATCATCTCTGCTATATGTACATGCATACCCCTCTAGTAAATAGTTCCCCCCAGTTATAATATTAAGTCTTTAGCCCTTGAATCCAAACCCCTTCCAGGATGTCTATCGCATTCTGTCATATCCATCCCCGGCCATCGACTTCTGGTCCCTCCGATCCCTCCAGTCTAACTCCGCTCCTTCCTCACTAACCTCGGAGCTCCCGTATTCCGCAATCCTCTCGGTACCCCTCGATGGTCACCACCCCCTCATTTCAATTTATTACCTACGCCTCCCTAAGTACGGAGCCCCAAAGACTTCCGGACAGCTCCGACGTCTGCTAGCGCACTCCTGCCTCTGCTGGGCAATACACTTGCCTGCCCTGCAGAGCCCACCTCCGGGCCTATCCCTCCTTTCCGTTTCTGGGTTATCGCCTGCCTTCCCGCTAACCCTGCAACCCGACTCGTCGGTAATATTCAGTTGGCTAATGTTTAACCCCGTTAGCTCCGCTCCGTTCGGCTCCGCCAATTGCGGACCCATCTCTGCTGTAACCATATATATATCCAACTTGTACATAGGTTACACTCCAGTAATAAAATCAACTAGAGTTACCCCCCTTCGGTTCTGATTGCCAGTCAGTAAGTTAGGGCACGGACGTGTCACTAGGCACAGCGCTCTTGGCATAAGTCGCTGAGGCCAAAGCCCTCCGCTACAGAGACTCTCCCTCGTCTCGAATCCGGTCTCTGACACATTCTACTTGTCTGCTACTCCACCCTGAACCAAGAGCTGAGTGACAGATGCGTCTAAAGGTGCCTTGGTATAAAACCCCAATGAATTGCGTGACGAACAATGGACCCTCGCTAATGCCTTCATCATTAAGTAGTGAGGGGGGGCTTCTGGTCCCCTTCCACTGGTGACCCCTGTTCCTCTGTCACCAGTCCCCCTGACAAATTGGGGACAATGAGGACATAACAGGCACAGCGCTCTGTTCCAAATTGCTGAAGCTGAGTCCCTTCAACATCCTGTCACCCTTGGAGCTCCACCCCACCTCTGGCCTGTCTCCGACCCACCATCGGATGACCCGGAACACTGAGCTCCACCAGACACACCTGCCTGGGTAGCAATCAGACATTCCCCAGGTGGGTTCGTGACATACTTGGCACTTGTGCAATGAGCATGCTGGCATCATGGGGAATGGAGTCTTCACAGTAGTTATGGACCCAAGCAACATAGTATGACAATCCCTGTCAAGCATTAGAGGGAGAACAAGGTGATGGCATCCTGTAGGGCATGGGTTCCAGTGAATGATACACAGGTTGTGAGGCTTTGACTCGTGACCTTGAGTTCTCCCAGCAAGAGCCACCAGAAGACTCAGCATAGCCAGACATATTGGACATGTTGAGATTTGTACACACACAGGTTCAGTTGAGTCACAGAAGGGCCTACTTGTACCTCTCTCTAACACTCAAGATCGCCCATGGAGCCACCCATGATAGCCTGGCTCTGTCCAAGGCTGACATGGCACCCTCATGTGACCTGTTCCCACTTGTATATAAACTGAGCCAAAGCAGAACCAAAGAAGTAGCCTTCTTCTCATTCCTGCTTCAAGCAAGTACCTTAGCTTAGTTCAGTTTAGCTTTTCATTCTAATAACAACCCATTCCTGCTTCAGTCTAAGAAGCCAGACAGGGATGCGAGCCTAAGTGAGGGCTGTCCACTATACACTCCCACTACTCCACTGCCACCCAGGCTGCTACTGCTGCGCGCTATGCCAATACCCCCACCTCTCCTGTGCTGTCCCTGACACATAAGTACAGAATCATTGGGACTGGTAACTGTTAGATCGGGCAGATTTGGACGACTCCAGAATGGAATTGGAGACTTAACATAGAAGGACCTTGGCCTCAGTGACTCAAGCGGAGTGCTGTGCCATTGCTGGTTGTCCTGGGGGTCCCTAATTTCGGATCTAGCAGAGGGGAAGTCTCTTGGGGGGAAATCAAGTTGATTTCGGACTGAGGTTACAAGTTACTAAGTACATTGTATATAAGGAGGGGTCCAGAATCAAAAGGAACAAGGGTAGGATGAAAGGAGACAAAGGGAGCTGGAAAGAGGAACAACACCAAGGGTCAAGGGTTTGACTCAATGGTGTTTCTCAAAGGAGGAGTGAAGGGGCAAGGCCCAAGGAGGAAGGAAGGAGGATGGGAGTTGGGAATGGCTAGCTGACTGAATCAGCAGCCCAAATAGGAATGAGGGAGAATAGCAGAATTGAAATGGGACAATGCAATAGCTGCAAGGTCTGAAGTCCGGAAAGTCTGAACTCGGAAGTAAAACTCCAGAATATTGGCAAAGGTAATTAAATGGAATGAGCTAACCAATACAATGGGTATAAGCAGAGGTGGGGTCAAAGTCCAAGGTCGGAGCTAAGACCAGAGGTTCTGGAGACAGAGACGCAAACAGGATTCCAGAGCAGAGGTCCAGAGTCGGGAGCATAGGTGTTGCATGCTCATCTGGAAGGTGTCAAGGTTGAGGTTGGACCCGGAATGTTCGGAGTCGGACCGAAGGTGGTGTCGGAGCCAGAGGTGGGGTAACCTCTTGGGTGTCAGCAAGGAGAAAGGTGATGGAAGGGAAGTGGGGCTCCGGAGTCAGTTTCGGAGTTCCGGGAGCTTGGAGTGTAGGTCGGGATTGTATGGATATGACAGTAACTCTCCTTGCATCCAAGCGAGATCAACAGGGTCATGACCTAGCAAATGTGACCCATTTGGTTCAGTTTGGGCCACCAGACAACCTAAATACATCAACTCAGTGTTTTGGAAGAGCTGCTTGGGCAGTTGGAATTCTTCTCACACTGAAGGATTATTTTGAAGAGACATGTCACCAGCAAGAGGAGAGGGCTCAGAAGATGGTACAGACCAGAAAGTGGAAGGCATCTGCAGCTTCCAGCAAGCAGAGGTCAAAGATGGGGAACAAGTGCCAAAGAAAGCTCCCTCTGGAAAACCACATCAACGTCACCTTCCCCTGGAACATCAAGAATTTGACAATTACCTACTCAAACTCCACCATCCAGACACTGATCTACCACCCAGGATGGACATGTGGCCAACTAGCAACATTGATATTACTCCATTCAAAAATGTCAATGTCAATGACACCAAGAATCAACTTGACCCAGAAGAGGAAAAGTGGGCTGAGTGGGATGGATTGACTCTTACAGATCTTGAGGCATTAATAGATGATGCTGAGAAAGATCTGCAAGATGGTTCACCTGGTTTGTGGCAACAGGATCACAGTTTAGACATTGTGGAAAATTGACAAGCACATGAGTGGCCCACACCAAGGACTTTTGTCAGAAGCTCATGGACCATTCACAGATAGAAGAGTGCAATCAGGAGGGGGCACTGTGATGAGCCTAGACCAGGAAGATGAGCTCTGCAACCAGGAGACTGCGGAAATGGGCATGAAAACACCAAAAGAGCCAAAGAAGATCCAGAGAAGAAACCCAGGGGATTGGGAGAATGTTGACCCTGGGATGGATGCCTTCATTAATGTGTGTTGGCTTCCAAGAGAAGGCCCTTGCCATGGGTGCCAGAGGAGAGTCCTTGAGGCTCATTTTGGGAATGACCATATCCATATGTATTGTTAGGGCCATGTCATCGATGTAACTCACATCTTATGTCAGCAAAGCCTCATGGATGCTGTAAACACTGTGGCCTGTGCAATCCTGTGACCTGCTGTGATCTCCATAGCCCCAGTCTCACCACATCAATGTTCACTCAAGGGCTTAGAGAACCACCTGCCAAGTGGCTGCCTCAACATGCAAAACCCAACTATGAGAGCTGCTCCTCTCAGCTAGGCAAGGCACTGCAGGACTGGTGAAAAGAGGAGTTTTCCCACCATCATTGTGATCGTCTTGATGACATCTGGCTAGGAGACTGGATAGCACTTGGTGACATGATCATTAATGATATTGTCTACCATGCAAATTCCAACAAACTATCAACTCAGCAAGATTTTATGCAGATCATTGATTGGGAAGAGTGCAGCCACTATGCACCAGTGTTGTTGCCTATTATCCACCAATTTTTCCCACCACCTGTGTCTGCAGCTGGAACTGAAGCTGTGGTTCACACTTGTGCAAAAAAGTGTAGTAACTGCAATGGATATTGTTACAGATATAGAGTCTCCAATGACCATATCTGTCACTCAGTCAAAGATCCCCTTCCCTCTCTCTCTCCCTCCTGCTACCCTTCATATACTTTCCCATTCTACCCCCCCCCCCCCCCCTCATGCAAAGCTTTCCCCATTGGGGTTTTGGTGCTGGCCAAGGTTGTTTATATTTAATGGGATTTCCCATGACCATTTTACTTGTAGGTAGTCATGTATGGAAACCACCAGAGGCAGTTCCCACTAACTACTACAACTACTACAAACCACCTTGTGCACTGTCGATGTGCAGTGCATCTGGTGGCACAGTACCCATGTGGGGTACCTGGCATTGGATGCATCTGTGCTACAGGTGTAAGAAAGGGGGTCATCCATATAAAGAAAGGAAGGAGGAAAGCAAGAAAGAAAAGGGAAGAGAGGAGGAAGAAAAGGAGGGAGTGGTGCAGTGTGGAGTGGTGTGCCCTGACACACAGGAACAGGAAAAACTTAGACTTTTTCCCTTCCTGCCCTTTATGAGAGGGACAAACTGGGGGTCTCAGTCATAATTGTCCCACTAAGGAAGCTTGCAGATCAGCATTGTTATGGAAATGGGATTTTCCCATTTTTACCCTCTTATGGGCTCTATGCAGTACAATATCACGTGACATGTATATAATAAGAACTTAGCCATCAATTACTACCCAAAAACACTCCTGTCCATGTTATTGTAAACACCACTGTTATAACTTCTGTTACATTAACTATAACACTCTTTCGATGTCATGGCCCTCTCCTGCACCTGAACGCTATAGAAATGGGCCAATTAGGCCCCATTTTTATAACAAGCATGTAGAGAGTGCTAAGAGTTTAGGACTCACCACAATGGCATCAGAAGCAAGGACTATAGACAAGGAAACTGTGAAGGCATGTACCATCTAATAAGTAATTGTTTGCACATAGATTTATGTTACTCACCAAGTAGGAGATCAGGAACCTTAAATATCAGATGGTTGTTCTGGGGCCCAATTTACTCCAAGGGGGCCTCCTTAGAAGCCTCTGGATGCAGGACAACTTTGTTAGTAATATCAATTGTATTATTGTCGATGTGGCACACTGCACAGTCCAGTGGCTGTCATTCAGAGAAAAGTATAGAAACCTGGCATGGCTTTACTCATACCTCCGGAATAGATACCAATGGTATCTCACCTCTGCAACCTTGGATCCTTGTATATGCAGGAAAGTATAAAGCATAATTGGGATGGATCCATATTACAACACTCATGGAGGCCTGACAATGAAATGGATGTGTCGTTCCAATGACTGTCCAAATCTCCATTAGTGTGTCCATCAAAGGCAGCAC
Organism: Cantharellus anzutake; assembly: GCF_015039405.1. Taxonomy (NCBI): domain Eukaryota; kingdom Fungi; phylum Basidiomycota; class Agaricomycetes; order Cantharellales; family Hydnaceae; genus Cantharellus; species Cantharellus anzutake. The sequence goes on along the minus strand of NW_024067139.1, from coordinate 71,382 downwards.
AGCAAAGATTCCTGCTGCAACCTGGGATTCCTCATCCCCCTGGGCCTAAAAGAGTCCATCCCCCCTCCAGCCCCATTCCTTGTGTACTGCAAGTCTTGGGCTGATGCTGAGTGCAGTGCAAATTTCCTGAAGCCATGAGTGTGTGTGTCCTTAAGAGATAAATTCTGGGATGTCAGACAGACATAAGTTGATGGTAATCAAGTTATTTAAGGGAGGGGAACTCATTGGGCTCACAATGTCAGGACATGCTACTCCCTCCTTTTCTTCTTCCTCTCTTCCCTTTTCTTTCTTTCTTTATACAGATGACCCACTTTCTTACACCTGTAGCATGGTGTTACCAGGATAAATCCATGCACCACAAAACATAGTTTCTACATATTTCAGCATGTAGAACACACACCATACATGTCAGGGCAATAGCCCCAAATGTCATATCCATACAATCCCGACCTCCCAAGAGGTTATCCCACCTCCGGCTCTGACACCACCTTCAGTCCGACACCGGAACATTCCAGGTCCGACCTCAACCTTGACACCTTCCAGATGAGCATGCAACACCTATGCTCCTGACTCTGGACCTCCACTCCGGAATCCCGTTCACATCTCTGTCTCCAGAACCTGCGGTCTTAGCTCTGACCTCGGACTTTGACCCCACCTCCGCTTATACCCATTGTATTGGTTAGCTCATTCCATTTAATTACCTTTGCCAATATTCCGGAGTTTGGCCTCCGAGTTCGGACTTTCCGGACTTACTTCGGACCTTGCAACTATTGCATTGTCCCATTTCACTTCCACTATTCTCCCTCATTCCTATTTGGGCTGCTTGTCATATCCATCCACAGCCATCATCCTCAATCCCCTCCGGTCCTCCAGATTCCCTCCACTCCTTTGTCACTAACCTCGGAGCCTCCGGTTCCCGCAATCACCTCCGACCCCCTGATGGTCACCACCCCCTCAATTCAATATATTACCTACACCTCCCGAAGTACGGAACCCTGAAGGCCTCCAGACAGCTCCGACATCTGCTAGCACACTCCTGCCCCCGCTGGGATTCACTTGCTTGCCCTGCAAGTCTACCTTCGGGCCTATCCCTCCTTTCCATTTCTGGGTTATAGCCTGGAACCCCGAGTCACATGTAAATTAGATACATATAGTCACGTGGGCAAGCGGGAACCTCCGGGTAACTGCTTACACACCACCGTAAAATACACTATCTTGTATCACTTATGGCCTTGTGTGCTGAGCTACCCTAAGACCTCACACTTTTTTAAGTGCATGAGGTGTGTTTTACAACACAACCCACAACTCTACAATCTTAACATCTGACTCGGAAGCGCCTATGGTGCCTAAACACGCCTGCAAGGGCAAGGTCACATCTGCAGCGACACTAAAAAGAAATGAGTGGTTTATAAAGAAACTGCAATCTCCCATCATGGGAGATTCAAACCAAAAGCCGTCGTCAGACGACGACGAGGATCAACATGATCCGGCATTAGCAACCACCTCAGGGCTGGTCCCTGAAGGTTTTAGAAACTTACGTGGAGTAAGTGCGGGGCAAAATACCCCCAGAACTCCACAACATACCGATCTAACCCAAGCTGGGGAAGATCCCTCACCTCCTCATGAGGTGATCGACTTGCGCGAAAAACGCGTAAGCGCCGAACGATCAGCCCAAAAAGCTGATCAGATAGAGTCACAGGAAACTCCAGGGCCCCACTATCCCCTGGAGCCCCCCCTCACATCCCCAAGTCAAGCCCCAAAGGCAGACAAAGGGAAACAAAGGGAAGAGCCCCTGCGTCGGCTATCCGAAAAACTACTGGACTTGTTCCAGGTTCCGTCTGAATGGAGGACGGAAAGTGAAGATCAACTTCTTCTCAGGCTGAAAGCCTGAGAAGGTGCGAAAATACACCCTGAGAGCAGGATCTCCCAGAGTGTGGAAGCTCCAAAAGAACTTCCGCTGTTTACACTCCCACACACCATGCCAGACAAGGCAAGGTCGCCAACCTCGGAGGAGGTCTCTGAGATAATGAAGAGGAGGCGAACTGAAATGAGGGAGTTTGCTGAGGAAGCCTTACGAAAAAGTAAGGAAAAACCAGCGAACAAACCCCTTTATGAAAGGGAAGCACCCTCCACAACGGCCTCACCTAAACAAAGCGAGCGTGGAGTGTTCACTCCAAGAACCCATTCTGGAACCCCCAGAAGCGGAAATGCCAACTGGGGAGAGTCACTGCTTGCCCAACCAAACTTCCTCCTGGAAAACCAGGAATCACGCATAATAAACGCGATAAACTCGATCCAAAAAAAGATCGAGGAAACGAACCATAATAGCATGGCTCGTCTAGAGATAACTCTAGAAAGAATGGCCAACGCAATCGACACGTTGACTGAAAAAATCAGCGAACAAACAGATTTGCTGAAGGAAATAAATTTCTCATAAAAAAGTGAGGAAACAAATAAACACCCCTGGACCACGGTCCAGGACATAAATAGAACTCGTGAAAAATTCACGAAAAGAACCACCAGTGAAAGCACACTGGAATATCATCAGCGACTCGACAGAGACGCTAAGGAGATCCTTCTCCCAAGGATAGGAGAAGACAATGCCGAAAGAAGGCATCGTTCAGAGATTAGGAGGAGAATTGGCATGTACCAAAGGTTCGGCCAAACGTCCACTTATGACGGACCTCTCGAACAGAGAGGTAACTCATCCACACCCTCTCAAAACAATGAGAGAATGCAAATACAACTTCAGGCAAATTCACCTGAAACCAAAGAAACGCTGCAAGGAAGATTTCCCCCAGCAAAAACCCCCCCAAAGGAGAGATCTCCATTGGATAGCGACCCCGTGAAGGCAGGGGAGCAAGAAGAGTACCTGGAGAAATGGTACGAAAAGGCCATAAGAATGGCCGAAGTGAGAATACTCACTCCCTACCCAGAAGGAGTGAAACCAGAAGCCCTAAAGAATGGGGCAGTATTCCCTGACAAGAAATGGTCAGGGGAGAACGACATGGAATCGTTCTGGCAGTGGTTCACAGAACTACTGGGATTCCTCGCCTCGTGAGGATGCAAAGGTCCCCAATTTGACGAAGTCCACCTGGACTGCTTGATTCGTGGATTAGGGGGCCCGGGTTTGACCTCGGAATTAGACTCCGAGACGAAACTCTCCTCAGAGGAGACGAGGGCATGTTCCTCGAAGTTCTCAACATATTGATGAGAACCTTCATCAAAGCCTCCGCCACGTTGAATGCGACAAAGAAATACCGCAACATCAAATACAAAGCGGAAAAAGGCCTAAAACAGTTCTACTTAGAACTGTCAAAAGCAGCGTCCCAGATGGTGACGCTGCCAGACCAGGCGTCCTTCAATGCCAGGTTCCTAAACTACATTCCCCTCGAATGGAAGAGGGAAATGATTGCTCATGATAGAATCAAAGCAGACTTCTCCTCAAACGAGGAGATGTTAAAAGCAATATCCCGTGTAGACGAGATAATTGATGGGCTGAAGATGTCTTCAGCCTACAAATCAGGTTACTATACCAGAACAACTACCACGGCAACCATGAGCTGCGGCAGAGCCCTCCCATCAGGAAAGAAGGTGGAAGAGCTGAAACCCAGATGGAAAGAAGATACATCCTCGAAAAACTCGAGGAAAACTGACCAAAAGTCAGTTCCAATTTGCGGCAAATGCGGCAAAATAGGGCAAACAAAAGATTGCCCAAGACACAATATAATGAGCGATGAAAAACCAAGGCGCATAGCTGCCATGGAGATCGCGAACTCAACGGATGAAGAGTCGAAAGGCTCATCAGATGAGAAACCAGAGAACAACTCTGGTAACTCCGAAGCATCAAGCTTCGAAGTAGAGGACCCATACGAAGGACCTCAATACTCACCTGACTCAGAGGGTGAGGAAGTCAACGTCGGGACCATAAGAATGGGCCCAATGTCAGTCATTGACCATGATGACATAAATTATAAAATCAAACTGGCTGTAGCACACCAGTTAGAAAACACAGCAGACGAAAAAGTCGCTGAAGCCTTGGTGGAAGCACCAAGAAAAGACGCCTTGGGGAAATACACCAAAGTACCCAAGGAAAACAAGGACAAAGGGAAGAAGGACCAAAAGTCCATCGAAACCCAGTCCCCCTTGTTTGATGCGAAATTTCGCATCTCAAAAGACACGGGAAAATACCCCGCAAACAGACCGCTCTCAACGAAGAGAACGCTAACGGCTCACATAAAAATAGCAGGCATAAAAGCCTATGCGCTATTCGATAGTGGAGCCGAAATGGACGCATTATCGCCGGACTTTGTCCATGCGGTCCACATCCCAATTCTCCAATTGGAGAACCCAGTCGTCCTTCAAATGGGGACGAAAGGAACAAGATCACAGATCCTGTTCGGAACCAATGTGGACGTTGAGATCAACGGCCACGTAGAAAAACACTACTTCGACGTAATTAACATCGACAGATACGACGCCATCTTCAGCGCCCCCTGGTTAAACAAAAACCAGGTAAGCTTAGACTTCCGGTCCCACAAAGTGAGAACGGTGAACAAGGGCAACATAGACACCCTTGGAATAAGCGAAGACCGTGTGACGAGATCACATGGATGGAAAACTCGAGCAAGAGCCTGAGAACAACCAAACAAGAAGCCCCCCTGACAGGGAGGCGGGATTGAAACACACCTCAGGGTAATCACAAGAAAATACCCTGAAGGTTGGCCCAATCCTAGTCCGGAAGGACTAGAACTTCCAGACGTACCACACCTGGAAGGTCTCTCCATGAACAACCCCGAGTTCGAAATACTCAGGGAGTGGTGGAGAGAAAAATTTGAAACCGTAATGGCGCCAGCGCCATTAGAAATGCCTCCCTTGAGGGAGGTGAACCATCGAATCCCGTTGAAGGATCTGAACAAGAAATTTCGGGAAAACACCCCGAGATGTCCTGCAGCACTGCAGGAAGCACTAGCGACCAAAATAGATTGCTATGTAAAAGCAGGATGGTGGTATCCTGCGAACAGCGAGTGAGCATGCCCACTACTGTGCATCTGCAAAGCAGATGGATCTTTGCGCACGGTAATAGACACGAGGAACCGTAACTCAAACACGATCCTCGATGTCACACCAATGCCAGACATGCGACTGATCCAAGAATCAGTCACCAGAGCAACATACCGATCCAAGATCGATATGTCGGACGCGTATGAACAAATACGCATGGATCCAGAAGACGTCCATAGGACAACATTCTCCATGCCCCACGGGATGTACAACTCGAACACGATGCAGCAAGGAGACTGCAACGCTCCCTGCACCTTCCAGCGCGCACTGACCTGGGAACTACGAGGAGAAGTAGGCAGATGCCTACACATCTGGTTCGACGATATATTCACCAGCACAAGCTCGGTGGAAAACCACAATAAAGCACTATTGTGGTTATTCACTCGCCTAAAAGGGGCGAAATTCTACATAAGCCGGAAAAAATTCCAGCCATTTGCCCCAATCCTAGACGTTCTAGGAAGCTGAGTGGACAAACAGGGCATCCACGCTCAAGCGGATAAAATGGAAAAAATCCGCAACTGGTGAGAGCCAGTAGACCACACAGGAGTCCTAAGATTCCTGGGAATGGTAGAATATCTATCGATATTCATGCCAAATGTCAGTGGTTACACAGGACCACTGCAAACAATCTGCTCAAACAAGCAGACATTCAGGTGGACACCACTCCACCAGAAATGCTTCGACAAAATCAAATGTCTAGCATGCAGGGCTCCGATCCTGAAGCCTGTCCAGTGGAACCCACCGGAAAGCCTCTCAGAAGAAGAGAGGACCAAACTCCATGTCTGGGTCATAACAGACACATGCCCAGCGGGCATGGGTGCATTAATTGGACAAGGCGAAAGGTGGCAGACTTGCCGCCTGGCCACATTCATGTCCAAAAAGTTCACCAACACACAACGTAGGTACTTCGCCTACGAGCTCAAGGCACTGGGTGTCCTCGAAGCACTCATGAGATGGCAAGACGACCTCATGGGAGGCCGTGAATTCACAGTAATCACGGACCACAAGGCTTTGGAATATTTCAAAGCGAAAAAACAACTCTGAGATGGCAAGCCTTTTTCGCAAGCTTCAATTGCGAAATAAAATACGTGGAAGGCCACAAAAACAAAGTGGCAGATGCACTCTCATGATACTATGACTCGTCAACGGACGAGGATCTGCATTTCGACGATTATGTGTCGGCGGACATCCACCTGGACAAAAATGCAGAAGACATTATCCCCGACAGAATCGAGGAATACAAAGAACTGCTACTAAGCAGTACCCTGAGTAAAAACTCAGAGAGAAAGAGACTCGCAGCGATACGCACGAAAAACACCCTAGAGGAAGCTCTAGGGGGGAGCGCCCAAAATCTGGAAGAAATCATAACTCCAGAAGAGAACCTTCGAAAACAATTCGAAGAAAAAGACCTCATTGAGGCAATAAAATCTGGATACTTGAAAAGCCAGATCCACCGGGAAATCCTAGAGAACCTGGGGAATTTCAAAAACTTCTCCATAAAAGATGGGCTGATAACCTGACTTGGAGAAGGAGGAACGACCCAAATAGTAGTCCCGAAAGGAAACTACGAAAGGAAGTCCATTTGGGGAATAATCCTCGAGAACATCCACGAAACACTTGGACACCTAGGATCCAAGAAAACAGTGGAAACCCTCCGTCGACACTTCTGGTGGAAGTCGATGAGAAAGGATACCCACAAGTTCTGCAGGTCTTGCAGAACTTGTCAAATGACAAAGAAAAGCACCAGGAGAAATCCTGGAATGCTTCACCCACTCCCAACCCCGGAGACACCATGGTCGTCAATAGCCATGGACTTCACAGGTCCATTCCCAACAAGCTTGGGATATGATTACCTCTGGGTAATCATCTGTAGGTTGACATCCAACGTCCACCTAATTCCAATAAAGACAACAATGAACGCACTAGAACTAGCATTCGTATTTCTTCGTGAAGTTGTAAGACTCCATGGTCTACCACACTCGATCATATCAGATCGAGACTCAAAATTCATGTCAAAATTTTGGTGCGAACTACACCGAATACTCGGTGTACAGTTGAAATTCACAACTGCATTCCACCTGCAAGGCGACGGCCAAGCGGAAAGAATGATACAAAAAGTAGTACAAATACTATGCGCGATGGTTAGACCAGACCAATGTGACTGGGCAGCGAAACTGTCGATGGCGGAATTCGCGATCAATGCGAGCTTGAACACATCGACAGGATTTGCCCTGTTCGAATTAATCTATGGCCATATGCCAAAGATGTGCCTAACAGCACCACTCTCGGACTACCCGGGAGTAAATGACTTTGCTCAAAAAGCGAAGGAGAACCTCATGGCAGCACACGACGTGATAATACATAATCGCGCTGCTCAAACAATCCAGGCGAATAAGAAAAGATGCCCGGACCTGCCTTTGAGAAAAGGCGAGCTCGCATACTTATCCATGGATAAGCTGAACCTACCCAAAGGCAGGGCAGGAAAACTAAAGCCCTTATACATAGGGCCTTACGAAATTCTGGAAACATTTCCAGAAACGTCAAACTACGTCCTCAAGTTGCCACCACAACTTGAACAACTTGGAATCCACCCAAGATTCCATGTATCCCAGCTCGTACCTCACGAGCCGAATGACCAGGAAATCTTCCCAAATAGGGAAGTAAACATATTCTACGATTTTGGGGAAGACCCCAATTGCAAAGCAGTAGTTCGCGAAATCCTAAACCATGCGTGGGTTCACAACGAACTCTGGTTTAAGGTTAAATGGGAACTAGGGGACACCACATGGGAACCCCTAGGAAATTGCAATGACCTCGTCCACCTGGACGAGTACCTCACCTTACAAAATGTAAGGGAACCAGAAACACTCCCTATCAAAGAAGACAGGGAACTCTCGGCATCACTACGCCCCCAAAAACGGAGGCAGAGGAAGTAAAGCTGAGGGACGATGGCCCACAGCCAAGAGCGTGGGAAAGTTCTGGGCGAGTAACTTGCCCAGACAGCCACACCATGTACTAGAAATCACATGGGCTAGGCGAGTAACCCGCCTAGACCACGTGAACCACAGGCTCACATGCAAAAGAACACACATCTGCGGCGAATCCCACGCACGCACGCAAGAACGAAAACCCCTCCCACCACCACAAGTAACATAATGACAAAATGTCGTTCTCTGGGGAGGCAACCCTCAGTTCGATCCAAACAAACCACCGGATATCGAAATATGACAACCTGGGGAGCAAGGCTCCCCGGAACAACAACAACACCAGGCGCAGATAAGCACCATGGATTACACGACGCACGCAGCACAAATGAGTGCTGCGAACCAACAACCATCCGCGTTGCTAACAGGCACCGCATACCCCCAGCCTCCCCAAAGAGGCTTCCAACCATACGTGGTGCAAACCGCACCGATGGCGCAACAAGCGCCATTCCAGGGGCAGCATTTGCTGCTGCAGCCCCAGGCATACTCCCCAGGGAACTTCCCTGGCCAGATCAACCCCTGGATTAGCCAATTCAGCCCAGGTCCAACAACACCCCAGCCAAACGCAGGCTGGGAATCAGCTATTGCGTCAGTGGTAGCTGCTCAGACAGGTCAGTTCCATGAGGAGCTGAAAGAGATGAAGTCCCTCGTAGGAAGGAGACGAGGGAGCAACAGTGGCTCCTCGTCCAGACCGTCCAAACGGGCACGGTCTGATAACTCGAGGGCATCAGAAGACGCCTGCGACCATTGCGCCCACTGGAGGCGCGAATACAACAGAGCACGAAGAGATGCTGAGGGCATCTTTGACTCTCTGAAAGACACAGAGAGAGAAGTCGATCTCCAAAAAAGGGAGATCGAATTACTGAAACGCGAGCTCAGAGAGGCACACGCACTGGCAGACCTCGCTGCCAAACCCATCATGATGGGGGCCTCCCAGGTCAGGGGGAGGGGATACGGTTCCGGGCCTCATGAGATGCGACCCCACATGGGGACTAGCGCATCAAGGGGTGGGGCACCGACTATCCCGCCACCCCATGGGCAGGCAACCCTGTCCGGGTTGCATAAGGGCCCGCCCTCAGAGGGGCAAACCCATGTCAAGGGGAAGAGGGAGAGCGGTAGGCAACCGACGGCAGACCCTAAAACGGGGACCACTGCCAGAGGTGGCAGGCCGCTGAGTACCTCAGCACCCTATGGGCAAGCTACCCTGCAGGGAAGTGTCCACATGCTATACAAGACCACTGAACTCAATGAGTTCGGCAAAGTCGAAGCTCCAGTCGACATAACAATCGACCCCAACTTCCCCATGAGGAGAATAGCAGGTCAGAAGCGGCGCATGATGGCACATACGCTTGGTGGACAAGCGTGAGTGGGAAAGAATTCGAACACCAGTATGAACAGGCCGAAGCCACCTTCAAAAGCGGCAAGGTACACAGAACCCTTCGCGAAAAAGCAAAGGAAACCAAGAAATACTTCTTGGGACTCCCGAGTATCGCAAGACTTGCGGAGGAATATAATTCCCCAGAGAATAAGGGAAAAATCTCCTGGGAAAGTCTAGGCAAAGCTGCCTGCTCACCCTGACCCTCTGACCCTCCTTCTAATGCCACTTCGCCCCGAAGTGGCTAAACAAGCCCCCCCCCCTCTCCTCTGTGTGCTGTGGTTCGTTGCCTGGACTATTCGCAAAGTGTTGGTAGAATATAAATGAAAAAACATGGTGGAAAAAAAATTTGGGGCATATGGTCGGGATGGGAGTGGGGTTTGATGTGGTAGAGTTGATATCATGCTGGTTTCTCAGAAATCCAGACCATTGGGGTCGCAAGAAAACTATATGGGGTCGTGCATTGGATCCCCAGCGAAAAGGAAATGGAAGGGTCGGCCCCACAGGCCTTAGGGAATCGGGGTGTAGGTTATGGAAGCGCAGCGATGTGATCTAGGCGTTACCCTCCTTCTATGCCGCTTCGTCCTGAAGGGGCCATAGCCAAGGACTCTGGGCTCACTAGTCACCGTCCATTGCTTCGGTGCCTGTCCTTCATCGGGAGTGTGAATGAAAACAAAAACAGTCGGGTGTGCGGGTTTTGAAAGCGCAGCGATGCAACCTAGGCGTTACCCTCCTTCTATGCCGCTTCGGGCCATAGCCAAGGACCTGGGCTCACTAGATGCCATCCATTGCTTCAGTGTCCATCCTCCGTCAGAAATGTGTGAAATGAAGAGTCCCCTGAGTGTACCCAGCGTCTCAGAGAGTCGGATGAGTGAGCCAGTGAAGGTGCAGCGATGTGTCTTGGGCAACTACCCTCCCTCTTGCCGCTTTATCCTAAAGGGCCATAGCCAGGGATCTGGGCTCTTCCTCCAATCGGCATCCATTGCCTCCGGTGCTCACCATCCATCCAAAGAGAATGAAGGGTGAGCAACCTTCGGTTGCGGAACTCAAAGTCGGTGTCGCGAGGAAAAGAGTGTGTAACGGTTGGGTGGGGGAAAACAATGGTGTGGCATAACTCGGCCACCGGAACTCTATGCACCATGCATAGAAGCGCAGCCTGCACCCAGCTCTGAGACGGTCCGAGCCTACCTTGGCTTTCTGGGACAACAGAGGCTGGTGGAGGCGTGAGGTTAAACCCTTCTTCTACTGTCAGGGCCCGGCCTCGGACTCGGAGGCTCCCTGACCTCAACCCCCATCTGGCCTGTCCTCACACTATGCGGGGCATGAGATGTATAGTAAAAGGAAAGATAATATATACACTTGCCTATGCAGGGCATGAGATGAGAAGAAGGGTAAAGGTCTCATCTCCCTGCATGGTTGCTATATAAAGGAATGGGTCACATGCCCACAACTATACAGCTCTTAGAGTTGTGTAGTGTGACCCGGAGGGAACATCCAGGTGGCAGTGCCCAGTAAGCGTGGGAACGTTCTGGGCGAGCTGCTTGCTCAGAAAGTTCCCACGCTATCCCGTGTGCACGTGTACACAACACACAAAGGCAACAACAAGGCAACAGTCAAAGAATAAAAGGGGGTGAAGTAGGTGGGGAGTCCGGGGCACCCTAAGGCAGGGTGCTGAACCCTGACATTCCCTTACAAAAGGTTGATTATCAGGATGCTGCCGATTGGCCATTATTATGGGTTGATGAGTTCCAAGCTTGGGGAGTTTATGGTGCTTGCCCTGCATCCAAGGTGTCTGTGGGTGGCGACCTCCATGTTTCGATGTTGCTCAAGTCCCATTCACATGTGAAGCAGCTTCTGCACACAGTCAATCACCATCCCTCGCCTCATACTTGGGCGATTGTTCCAGGAAAAGCTGTGATGCAAGACCAAGATCTTCATCACACTTTGTCTCCTTTCCTGTCCCGCATTGATTTGCAGTATGTTGGAGTTGTTCACAAGCGGGCTCATTCATTGGAAGATCTCCAGGCTTGGCTTGATTTGTAAGTGTGTGGTTATAAGCACCTCACACTCCTGGTCTGTCACACAAGTATGCTTTAATGAGCTGTATTGTTAACAGGGGAGTAAAGGCTGAGGGGCCTTTCCTCCCACCCATGCATCTTATATACATGTATCTACATGATGTAATGTGGCTTTATATTATACAAGTTGTCTACGTTACTGAAGCGCGACTGCAGTCACACTTGATGTGAAGTATGCAAAGGATGGACAATGTGTGGGTACACATTGTAAGTCCCTACATGATTCCTCCTTTGCACCCCCTTGTCTGACTCGTCATAACGTTGCCAACATACTCCTCAATTATGCATGTTTCCCCCCTTTGGAAACAGCCTCAGCTGAACCACCATTGCAGGACATGGTATGATTGTCTTTTGCAATGGACATGATTGAAGATACCCTGAACCACTCCCTCTCCCTCTGCTGCCAGCGTTTCTTGCTCATTGTGCTGGCCTGGGTCGCTATACACAAAGCCAGGGACACTCCAAAACTGTTAGAACATGTCAAAGAGGGAACAGGCATGTCTGGACCTTTCCCCGGAAGGGAGGCCGGAGGTAGAGGATGAGCAGAGGGACTGTGGCCTCAGTGACTCGGAGAGGAGTGCTGTGCCAACATTCGGTAATGCTAGTGTTGGGTCCTTAACTTCAGAACAAGGGGGCACGAACTCTGGGGGGATCTAGTCGTCGATTTTGCACTGAAGTGCCATCAACTATGGTACATGACTTATATACATAATACCAGACAAATGAGAACAAAGGGAAAACCCAAGATGGAACTTACCCACTTGCTGGGTTGGCAAGCTTGTGAGAGAATCGCCTTATCGAGCATTGTGGAGTGGGTAACTGAAGGGTGGGATTAGCAACAGCTATTGGATAATGGGAAAACCTTTGCGGGGTTGGCGGAGGTCCTAGGAGGTCTGTAGTAATGTTGGGTAGGTAGAAATATTAATAAACTTCTATGATGAGGATAAGGGGTACCGGAGAAGGTACCGGAGATCGGAGGTGGAGGTGGACCAGAGGGATACTGGAGGATATGGCAGAGGTGAGGGAGAGGACGAACTGGAGGTGAACCGGAATGGTGGCAGAGTAGGTCGGAGGTTGGGTGGAGTTGGTATGGATATGACAAAAACCATATTTCGGTGAATTCAAGATACAGCCAACCAACTCAGAGGTGGAATGCCCTTTATGTAAGTTGCCAGGGCTGTATGGAGCTCACTGGACTCGCAAGCCCATGGAAAGGCAGTCATTAAAGATAGGTATGAAATGCTGTTGTACACAAAGACTGGGAAGTGGATGGTGATGCTCAATGTTCCTGGAGGTGGTGTCATACTTTCCTAGATGTACTGTTTCTATAATCATCCTATCATTGCATTCTTCCTTGTACTTATTACTTTCAGTACAATCATTGACTTTGCCCTTAAAATTCTCTGCTGTCTAAACTTCTAAATATATTGGCCCACTCAAGTACTATTGACCCATTTGGAACGGTTGGGATTTGGCAGAGACATGGGCTGTGAGATTGTTAGATCAGGCTGGCAATATTTTTCTGATTTTTTGCAATCCCCATTGTCAAACAGCTGTGAAAAATCGGCAAAAATGCCCAAAGCTCATGTCCAATGGTGTTTGTGCTCCTACTGCATTGTTTGCTGCCCACTACAAGGGATTTGGTAGAGAGACGTAGGCCATGAGAACATTAGGTCTTGCTTGCAATGTCTTTCTGATTTTTTTGCGATCCTCTTTGTCATATCCACAGGAAACAGCCAAAAAATCAGTAAAAATGCCCCACACTCATGCCCAAGGGTGCCTGTGCTTTTGATGTGCTACTGCGACCTGCCATGAACAACAAGGCACCCACAAACTTTGCAGGTGGTGGGATAAGTTGTACAGAATGGTTCAATCTCAACAATTCAGTTAACATTTTGAAAACGTTTTTGTTGACATTCAGATGATGGAATGGAGACCAATTCAGTTGACGTTTTGAAAACATTTCCAGAACATGTTTGGGACATTGAGGACGCTTCTGCCGACAACTAGATCCCCTTCTAAAATGTTTTAAAATGTTTTATGATTCATGGGCCTGTTAGGCACCCAAAAGTATCACGCTCTCTAACAGCTAGTTAGGGGGGGAGAGGTGGGTGACTAGTCTGATATCTCGCTTAATACTAGACCAAACGTTCTATAATTTTGCGTACCATTTTATATATTATCAACACAAATATTTCATATTTTTTCATATTTCTTTATGGCATCTGTGAGGTACTGGGAGCGTTTTCCCACGCACAGATCATGCGCAGACCTGACACTGCATTTGTATCTCTGTCAGTTCTTATTTGTTTTTCTTCAGGCTTTTTTTAACGGGTGCATGTTAATGTCCTCTACAATTCGTACTATTACCCCAGCCTGATATTCTGCGATCCTGAGGGTGCCAAGTGAAATATATTGGAATAATTTATCATATCTCGCTTGATACTGGACCAAATGTCCTGAAACTTTGCATGATATCTTATATACCATAAACGCAAGTAATCTATGTTTCTACACATTTTTAAGACATCTGTGAGGCGCTGGAGGCAGTTTCCCATGCACAGATCATGCAAGGAGCTGACAATGGAGTAGTATCTCTGTCAGTTCCTGACCGTTTCTCGTCTGGTCTTTCTCAATAGGCCCGTATTAACTTTCTTTCCATTCGGTATCATTAGTGCAAGTCGTGAATCAGCATGTACATTAGTTTCTCTGTCAATTTTTATTCGTTTTTCCTCAAATTTCTTTCAATGGGCCCGTAATAACCCCCTGGTTATTGGATATTATTGGTGCGAGTCGCGAATGAGCGTTCATGAGGCAGTAGGACGTTTTTTTTAATTTTCACAAAAAAAAACATGCGCATTCATATCTCTGTCAATTATCATTCTTTTTTCGTCGTTTTTTTTCGTACAGCTTTTAAAGCCGTCCTCATCATTTTATATTATCAGCGCACATCGCGAATGAGGGTGTATGAGGTGGTGGGATGTTTTTCACATTTTTTCACACAAAAACACATGTACATTTGTATCTCTGTCAAATCTTGTTCGTTTTCCGTCGAGTTTTTTTCAATAAGCTCGTACAAACAACCCCTCCATACCGTATTATTGGCTCTAGTCATTACACAACCTGTATGAGGCCGTGGACACTGTTCCCACACACAAAACACGCGCTGGCATGGGCCACACCCCATATCTCTCTCAGTTTTCAACCGTTTTGCATGGGATTTTTTGCAATGGGTTCATGCCAACGTCCTCTCCATTCGTTATCATTGCCTCGCTACAGGTTATCCAGTGCAATGGCAAGATGCCACTGAGCGCAGGAAAAGCTTATATAATTACTTGGAATCAATACATTCAACCTGACTTCATTATAGACTAGAGACCTTTAACCCGTGGGGTGCTCGTTCCTCGCACACCCACAGGTTTAGCGGTCTCTAGCTCCTGCAGAGGGCCTCAGGGCTCTGCCCCAAACCCCATAGGGGCTCCGCCCCATGCAACATCTTTCTTGTTATATAGTCCCCCTGGTGAAAGTAAAGATGCAATGGGATATTTATTAATCAATTAGAACATCATGATACACTACATTTGGTGTCAAACGATCATGTTGTCCAGGGGGAAAAATTACCTTAATCTTCTCAGGAGATGTCACCCTTGACAGTGCCACATAAAGTTGTCCATAACTGAAACATGGTGCATGCAAATCAACCCCTACATTCCTCACAGACTGTCCCTGTGCCTTGTTTATCATCATAGCAAATGCCAATGCAACTGGAAACTGGCATCATTGCAGGATAAAGTTGAATTCCCCCAAGTCTGATGGTGTGAGTGTCATTCTTGGGATGAATAACTTTCCCATGATGAAACCCTCCAAGGATATGTGCTTGGATGACCCACCTTCCCAAATGCTCCACGCACAGGCATGTTCCATTGCAAAGTCCATCTGTCACTGAGAGGTTGTGTCATATCTGTACATACCCAATCCCGAACCAACTCCCAGACCCCCATTTTCACCATCTCCAGATTCCTACCCTAGCGCCGTCCGTTCCAATACTCACCTTCGGACCTGACACCACACCTCCTCTCACCCCTCATGCCACCTCCACCCTTCCGTCCTTCTCCTACCTTATCCTCATCTGCTCTGATACTCACCTTGGACCAAACACCACTCCTCTCACCACCCTCCTCCTCTCACTCCTCCTCTTACCCCCCACGACACCTCCACCCTTCCGTCACTCTCCTACCCTTCTCCTGTCCGCTCCGATACTCACCTTTGGACCTGAAAACTTCCCTCTCCTCCACTCCTCTCCCCGTTCCTCTCTCTCCTCTCTCCTTCCTCTGACCCTCTCCTGCTGACCCTCTGGCAAGTTACGACCTTCTGCCGCTGTCCCGTACCCTGTACTCGGACACTGCTTGTACCTTCGCTCCGAGATTCCATCATAGTTCCGACCTCAGACTTTGACTCCACCTTGGCTTAAGTCCATTTGCATTGGTGACCTCATACTACATAAACACCATTGCCAATATTCCTTGGACTTTCAACCCCACCTCCATAACCTCCATAACCTCCATAACCCTGAGCTCCAGGGATCATACTTGGCACTTTTGCCATCTGTAATGTATCTTTTGCATTTCCCCCTCATCCTTATTTGGACTGCTGCTTCTTCCCATTCTAGCCAGTTAGTCATCATCCCCACTTCACCTCACCCTCCTGCCCCTCTGGGCTTCGCCCTCCCAATCTCCTTTCAGATGTACCACAGGTTCTGACTTATGACCTTTGGTACTGCTCCGCTTCTGTCATCCCTTTGTTCCTGTTCAGATGCCTTCATTCTGATTCGGACCTCCTTTGTTTCCCTTGTGCTTTTGTCTCCCTATTATATACAGGTGCTTGTACATACTCATTTTGGACCCTCAGTCTAAAATTGACCTGAAATGCACCCTAGAGACTTCCTGCTCGCCGCCTATGTGTCAGGGGACAACTCCCAGGTCCCCATGACCCTCCCCTATGGCCCACAGCCTCAAGTCTGGCTAGCCCAATCCAGGGCACAATCTACTGTGGGTAAGAAGATGAGAAGGAAGCTAACTTCTCATCTTCCCACAGTGGCCCCAATATCAGCAAAACTTCTGGGGATACCCGGAAGTCACATGAAGGGGTAGGAACCGGGCCCGGAGCATGCGGTGCATGGAGCATGCAGGGCAGAGCACACATGCAGGTCCAGGTGCAGGTCTGGATGCAGGCTAGTCAGGGTGTGTGCCCTGACACGAAGTTGTTCACTCCTGGGTAGTCCGAGGGTGGTGCTGTTAGGCACATCTTTGGCATGTGGCCATAGATTAATTTGAATGGGGCAAATCCTGTCAATGCATTTGAGCTCGCATTGATTGCAAATTCTGCCATCAACAGCTTCACTGCCCAGTTGCATTGATCTAGTCTGACCATCGCACATAGTATCTGTACTACATTCCTTCTGCTTGGCTGTCACCTTGCAGATGGAATGCAGTTGTGAATTTCAACTGCACACCGAGTATTCAGTGTAGTTTGCACCAAAATTTTGACATGAATTTTGAGTCTCAATCTGATATGATCAAGTGTGGTAGACCATGAAGTCTTACAACTTTGTGAAGGAATATGAACACTAGTTCTAGTGTGTTGTTGTTGTTTTTATCGGAATCAGGTGGATGTTGGACATCAACCTGCAGATGATTACCCAGAGGTAATCATATCCCAAGCTTGTTGGGAATGGACCTGTGAAGTCCATGGCTACTGACGACCACGGTGTTTCCGGGGTCAGGAGTGGGTGAAGCAGTCCGGGATTTCTCCTAGTGCTTTTCTTTGTTGTCTGACAAGTTCTGCAAGACCTGCAGAACTTGTGGGTGTCCTTCCTCATCGACTTCCACCAGAAATATCAACAGAGAGTTTCCACTGTTTTCTTGGACCCTAGGTGTCCAAGTGTTTCGTGGATGTTTTCAAGGATTATTCCTCAAATGGACTTCCTTTTGTAGTTCCCTTTCGGGACTACTATTTGGGTCGTCCCTCCTTCTCCAAGTCGGGTTATCAGCCCATCTTTTGTGGAGAAGTTTTTGAAATTCCCGGGATTCTCTAGGATTTCCTGGTGGATCTGGCTTTGCATGTATCCAGATTTTATTGCCTCAATGAGGTCTTTTCCTTCGAATTGTTTTCGAAGGTTCTCTTCTGGAATTATAATTTCTCCCAGGTTTTGGGTGCTCCCCCCTAGAGCTTCCTCTTGTCAGAGACCAGATGCGAGACAAAGGATACATCTCCATGGCGGAGGGCTTCGGCCTCAGTGACTCAGACCAGGAGCGCTGTGCCAAGTTACACGTCTGTACCCTAATTTACTTACTGGCAGCAAGAACTAAAAGGGGATTAACTCTAGTCGATTTTATCACTAGTGTCAGAGACCAGGTTGAGACAAGGGAATGTCTCCGTGATGGAGGGCTTCGGCCTCAGCGACTTATGCCAGGAGCGCTGTGCCAAGTAACACGTCCGTGCCCTAACTTACTAAACTGGCAACCAGAACTGAAGGGGGGGTAAACTCTAGTCGATTTTATTACTGAGGTGTAACCTATGTACAAGTTGGGTATATATAGTTACAATGAGGGTGGGCCCACAAATAGTGGAGCCAAGCCGAGCAGAGCTAACGGGGTTAGACATTAGCTGACTGAATATTACCGACAAGTCAGGTTACGGGGTTAACGGAAAGGCAGGCGATAACCCAGAAACAGGAAGGAGGGATAGGCCTGAAGGTGGGCTTGCAGGGCAAGCGAGTGTATTGCCCAGCGGAGGTGGGAGCTGTCCGGAAGCCTTCAGGGCTCCGTACTTAGGGAGGCGTAGGTAATAAATTGAAAAGAGGGGGTGGTGACCATCGAAGGGTACCGAGGTGATTGCGGAATACGGGAGCTCCGAGGTTAGTGAAGAAGGAGCGGAGGTAGACCGGAGGGATCAGAGGGAGTGGAAGTTGATGGCTGGGGATGGATATGACAACTAGGGTGTAACCTATCTACAAGTATATATACATACATAGAGGGCAGGCCCATGAATGACAGGGCCAAGTGTAGCGGAGCTAACTGAGTTACATGTTAGCCAACTGAATATTACCGACAAGTCGGGTTACACGGTGTGAGGTCTTAGGGTGGCTCAGCACACAAGGCCGTAAGTGATACAGGATAGTGTATTTTACAGTGGTGTGTAAGCCCATAAAATACACACCCTTGTATCACTTATGGCTCTGTGTGCTGAGCTACCCTGAGACCTCACACTTTTTTAAGTGTATGAGGTGTGTTTTACAACACAACCCACAAAAACTTAACATCTTAACAATCTGACTCGGTAGCGCCAATGGCGCCTAAACATGCCCACAAGGGCAAGGTCACATCTGCAGCGACACTAAAAAGAAACGAGCAGTTCATTAAGAAACTGCAATCTCCCATCATGGGAGATTCAAATCAACAGCCATCATCAGATGACGATGAGGATCAACACGATCCGGTAAAAGCAACCACCTCAGGGCTGGCCCCTGAAGGTTTTAGAAACTTATGTGGAGTAAGTGCAGGGCCCAATACCCCTAGAACTCCATGACATACCGATCTAACCCAAGCTGGGGAAGATCCCTCACCTCCTCAGGAGGTGATCGACTTGCATGATAAACATGTAAGCGCTGAACGATCAGCCCAAAAAGCTGATCAGATAGAGTCGCAGGAAACTCCAGGGCCCAACTATCCCCTGGAGTCCTCCCCCATGTCCCCAAGTCAAGCCCCAAAGGCAGACAAAGGGAAACAAAGGGAAGAGCCTCTGCATTGGCTATCCGAAAAACTACTGGACTTGTTCCAGGTTCCGTCTGAATGGAGGACAGAAAATGAAGACCAACTTCTTCTCAGGCTGGAAGCTGAGAAGGCGTGAAAAAATGCCCTGAGAGCAGGATCTCCCAGAGTGCAGAAGCTCCAAAAGAACCTTCGCCGTTTACACTACCCCACGCCATGCCAGACAAGGCAAGGTCACCAACCTCGGAGGAGGTCTCCAAGATAATGAAGAGGAGGTGAACTGAAATGAGGGAGTTCGCTGAGGAAGCCTTACAGAAAAGTAAGGAAAAACCAGCAAACAGACCCCTCTATGAAAGGGAAGCACCCTCCACAATGGCCTCGCCTAAACAAAGCGAGCGTGGAGTCTTCACTCCAAGAACCCCTTCTGGATCCCCCAGAAGCGGCAATGCCAACTGGGGAGAGTCACTGCTCACCCAACCAAACTTCCTCCTGGAAAACCAGGAATCGCACATAATAAATGCGATAAACTCGATCCAAAAAAAGATCGAGGAAACAAACCACAATAGCACGGCTCATCTAGAGATAACTCTAGAAAGAATGGCCAACGCAATTGATGTGTTGACTGAAAAAATCAGCAAGCAGATGGACTTGCTGAAGGAGATAAACTTCTCACAAAATAGTGAGGAAACAAAAAAAATACCCCTGGGCCACAGACCAGGACAAAAACAGAACTCGTGAAAAATTCACGAAAAGAACCACCAGTGAAAGCACACTGGAGTATCATCAGTGACTCAACAGAGATGCTAAGGAGATCCTTCTCCCAAGGATAGGAGAAGACAATACCAAAAGAAGGCATCGTTCAGAAATTAGGAGGAGAATCAGCAGGTACCAAAGGTTCAGCCAAACATCCACCTTCAACGAACCTCTCAAACAGAGAGGTAACACAACCACACTCTCTCAAAACAATGAGAGAATCCAAATACAACTTCAGGTGAATTCACCTGAAACCAAAGAAACACTGCGAGGAAGATTCCCCCCAGTGAAAACCCCCCCAAAGGAGAGATCTCCATTGGATAGCAACCCTGTGAAGGCAGGGGAACAAGAGGAGTACCTGGAGAAATGGTACGAAAAGGCCATAAGAATGGCCGAAGTGAGAATACTCACTCCCTAGCCAGAGGGAGTGAAGCCTGAAGCTCTAAAAAATGGGCCAGCTTTCCCTGACAAGAAATGGTCAGGGGAGAACGACATGGAATCGTTCTGGCAGTGGTTCACAGAACTACGAATAGCCCATGACTTACCAACCAACTGTCAGGGATCAGCAATGACCCTGGACCCTATGCCAGCTGTGCATATGCACATGGGAAGTATGCCAGCAATTCCCATCTACTCCGCTTACCTAAGCCCTGGTGGCCTGGATCATCTCCGGCATTGTTCTGGAACATTCTATGATCATGTGATTCTATCGGCAATCTGTTTGGTTTCCTTATTGCCGGACTCTACATGTATATAGCTGAACCTAAGATGAGGACATACCTTTCCCCTGGCTTTAATCACAACTAGGTTATCAGAGCAACCTGCATGAGCATGCACGTCCCCTGACACCAACCTCACATGATCTTTCTCACATCCATATTCACCTCATGATGGAATGTATATAATTGTATACTTTTGCTTTGTTTTTCTTTTCTCCTCAGTTCTTCATTTTAGAGACTTGTCATATCCATCCACAGCCATCGTCTTCCACTACCTCTGATCCTTCTGGACTACCTCCGCTCCTTCTTTACTAACCTCGGAGCTCCCATATTCTGCAATCACCTCTGCCTCCCTTGATGGTCACCACCCCCTCTTTTCAATATATTACCTATGCCTCCCTAAGTATGGAGCCCCAAAGGCCTCCGGACAGCTCCGACATCCGCTAGCACACTCCCGCCTCTGCTGGGCAATTCACTTGCTTGCCCTGCAAGTCCACCTTTGGGTCTATCCCTCCTTTCTGTTTCTGGGTTATCGCCTGCCATTCTGCTAACCCTGTAACCCGACTTGTCGGTAATATTCAGTCGGCTAATGTTTAACTCTGTTAGCTCCGCTCCACTTGGTCCCACCATTCATGGGCCCACCCTTGCTGTAACTATATATACTTAACTTGTACATAGGTTATACTTCAGTAATAAAATTGACTAGAGTTGATCCCCCTTTAGTTCTCATTTCCAGTAAGTAAATTAGGGCACGAATGTGTAACTTGGCACAGCGCTCCTGGCCTGAGTCGCTGAGGCCAAAGCCCTCTGCCATGGAGACAAATCCTTTGTCTCGATCTGGTCTCTAACAAGACTGAGGTTAGTTGTCAGGGCAACCACACCTGACCATACAACCCCAGTGTCATATCCATACAATCCCGACCTCCGTTCCAGGCTCCCGGAACTCCGAACCTGACTTCCAGAGTCCTGCTTCCCTTCTGCCACCTCCTCCTTGCCGACTTCCAAGAGGTTATCCCACCTCCGGCTCCAACACCACCTTCGGTCCGACTCCGGAACATTCCGGGTCCGACCTCATCCTCGACACCTTCCAGATGAGCATGCAACACCTATGTTCCCAACTCCGGACCTCCGCTCCGGAATCCTGTTTGCGTCTCCATCTCCGGAACCTCCGGTCTTAGCTCCGACCTCGGACTTTGACCCCACCTCCGCTTATACCCATTGTATTGGTTAGCTCATTCCATTTAATTACCTTTGCCAATACCGGAGTTTAACCTCCGAGTTCGGACTTTCCGGACTTACTCCGGACCTTGCAACTATTGCATTGTCCATTTCAATTCCGCTATTCTCCCTCATTCCTATTTGGGCTGCTGCTTCCTTCTATTCAGTCAGCTAGCCATTCCTGACTCCCATCCTCCTTCCTTCCTCCTTGGGCCTTGGCCCTTCATTCCTCCTTTGGGAAACACCATTGAGTCAAACACTTGACCCTCAGTGTTGTTCCTCTTTCCATCTCCCTTTGTCTCCTTTCATCCTACCCTTGTTCCTTTTGATTCCGGACCCCTCCTTATATACAATGTACCTAGTAACTTGTAACCTCAGTCCGAAATCGACCTGAATTCCCCCAAGAGACTTTCCCTCTGCTAGATCTGAAATTAGGGACCCCTAGGACAACCAGCAATGGCACAGCGCTCCGCTTGAGTCGCTGAGGCCAAGGTCCTTCCACGCTAAGTCTCCGATTCCACTCCGGAGTCGTCCGAATCTGCAAGTTCTAACACCCAGAACCACCTTCCTGTCAGGGCATACACCCTGACCTAGCCTGCACCTGCACTCGCACCCGCACTCGCACCTGCATCCGCATGCACACCCGGCCGTTGCACCCCCTGTGCGTGCCCTGTGCCGGACACTCTGTGCAGCCGGATGCCCCGGGCCCCGGGTCTCGGGCCTCATGTGACTTCCGGATATCTCCGGAAGTTTTCGATTATATTGGGCCACTGTGGGAAGGTGAGAAGTTAGCTTCCTTCTCACCTTCTTACCCACAGCAGTGTGCCCTGGACAGGGCTGTGTCCCTTTAGGTTGTGGGCCATGTGGGGGGGGGGTCATGGGGACCCATGAGACGTCCCCTGACACTTCCCTGACTTCCCCTCATCCTCCCATCTTCTCACAACTACAGCCCACATGTGAACCCGCAGGAAAAATCAGTCATGTTATGGACTGTACAGTACATTTCCCTTTTATAGCAGCCAAGCAGGGAATAGGGAAACTTACCCTTCTTCTCAACTCAATCCCTGCTTAGGCAAGTTGTAGCTACCTTCCATAATACATGACAACTCAATCCCCACTTAGTGAGTTTGTGTCATATCCATCCCCAGCCATCGACTTCCGGTCCCTCCGATCCCTCTGGTCTAACTCCGCTCCTTCCTCACTAACCTCGGAGCTCCTGTATTCCGTAATCCTCTCGGTACCCCTCGATGGTCACCACCCCCTCATTTCAATTTATTACCTACGCCTCCCTAAGTACGGAGCCCTGAAGACTTCCGGACAGCTCCGACGTCCGCTAGCGCACTCCTGCCTCCACTGGGCAATACACTCGCCTGCCCTGCAGAGCCCACCTTTGGGCCTATCCCTCCTTTCCGTTTCTGGGTTATCGCCTGCCTTCCCGCTAACCCCGCAACCCGACTCGTCGGTAATATTCAGTCGACTAATGTTTAACCCCATTAGCTCTGCTCCGTTCGGCTCCGCCAATTGCGGACCCGTCTCCGCTGTAACCATATATATATCCAACTTGTACATAGGTTACACTCCAGTAATAAAATCAACTAGAGTTACCCCCCTTCGGTTCTGATTGCCAGTCAGTAAGTTAGGGCACGGACGTGTCACTAGGCACAGCGCTCTTGGCATAAGTCGCTGAGGCCAAAGCCCTCTGCTACGGAGACTCTCCCTCGTCTCGAATCTGGTCTCTGACAGTTTGAGGAGCTTGGGATAGGATCCAGCACCTGGCTGCCTGGGACACCGCAAGTGTCCAGCTCTGAGGTAGGGCTGCCCCCAGACAGAAGCTGGGCCCTGACATTAGTACATTAGTTAGTTGATACATTACATACTATGTACTATGACTCCCATGCTAGGTCAGTACTATACAAGTTCTTCATTATGAAGACTGAGCTCCTGCACTAGCTCTCCTATTATGTTATGAGCCCAGTGGTTCTTCAATTCTAACTGTCAGAGACCGGATTCAGGACAAGCGACAACGTCCCTATAAATGGAGGGCTATTGTCAGGGACGCGTCCGGGGTAGAGGAGGCCCGGGTGAGACGCCCGACACTAGGAGCCTCGCGGGGTGTGGAGTGGGCGTGCGTACTGGCGGGCCCGGCTCAGGAGGCAGTCCCTGGCCACTTAGACTGAAGTGGAAAAGGGTGTTATTGTTATTAAAAGGGAATACTATGTTACTTACCTGAAGTGGAAAAGGGTGAGAAGAAGGCTACTTCTTCGGTTCCCACTTCAGGTATGTTTATATACATGCGGCTTAGGTCACATGATGGGTGCCACGTCATCCTCGCATACAGCTGTAGTCACCCGGGTGTCCCCATGGGGGATCCCGAGGGCATCCGCTGTGAACGCGCGAGCTGGACATAGCGGGGGTCGCCCGAGGCGCCCGGGCTGGGTGTGTCGTGAGCACGCTGCCGGTGGGTCAATGGTACATTGATACAAGGAAAGGTCGTCCATGTAGAATAAAGAGAAAATAAAGAGAAGGTGAGATAAGTAAAGAGAGAGTGGAATGGAGAAAGAAAGAAAGAAGAAGGGGGGGAGGAGGTAGGGGAAGACCGGGTGGCGGGGTACCGGGTGAGGTGGGGCCGGGTGGGGCCAGGTCAGGCGGGTGTGCCCTGACAGCTATGGCCTCAGCGACTTCTGCCAGGAGCTGTCAGGGATGTGTCCAGGGTCAAAGGGGTCCGGATGTAATGCCTGGCACTGAGGCCCTCATGGGGTGTGGAGTGGGCATGCATAACTGATGGGCCCGATGCGGGACAATGGTCCCTGGCCACTTAGACTGAAGTGGGAATGGTGAGTTGTTATTAAAAGGGGGAAACTATGCTACTTACCTGAAGTAGGAATAGTTGGTTCCCACCCCAGGTACCTTTATGTACATGTGGCTTGGGCCACATGAGGTTTGCCATGTCACTGTCATATCCTGGATCTTCCACCTCCTTCTGCCCTAGTCCTGAATGGCTCCTATAACCTCCACCAGCCCTTCCAACCTCTCTCTGCTACCTCCAGTCGACGCCAACAATTCTAGTACTACCTCCTCCTTCGACTCTCTCCCACTCTTCCTCCCATCCACGTCCACATCACCTCCAGACCTCCCCTACCAGACCTCCACCCCCTTGGACCTCTTGTTCAAGGATATGGATCCACTCGTTGTTGGTAACCCTCAACTTGTCCATCCACCCTCCTTCATACTTCCAGTCTCCACACCTCTGTCACCTCTGGTCATGTACCTCCGGTACCTCCCCACTCCTACCCTACCTCTGGTCATGTTATTCTTTATTGTTTTATCATTTGATATTTTCTACAACCCCAATCTTCTGGACTACAACTTCCAGGCTCCGGACCTTTCCAGATGTCTTCCTCTGTAGTCCCCTGCTCATTTATAGATGGGCCCAGGCCTTACCATTCAGTTGCTTCTAATCCTCCCACTCCACAAACCTCAGATGTAATTCGCGCTTTTTGCCTATTCCTTATTTGTCCTGTGGATTCTTTTCTATTTACTTCTCCTTCCCCTTGGTAACCTTTGTTTACCTTCAGATCCAATTGTTTCTGTTATATGTATGCATGTACCCCTCTAGTAAATAGTTCCCCCAGTCATAATATTAAGTCTCAAGCCCCTTGAATCCAAACCCCTTCCAGGATGTCTATCACGTTCTACTCATCTGCTACTCCACCCTGAACCAAGAGCTGAGTGACAGACGCATCTAAAGGTGCCTTGGTATAAACCTCAATAAATCGCATGACGAACGATTGACCCTCACTAATGCCTCCATCGTTAATTAGTGAGGGGGGGCTTCTGGCCCCCTTCCGCTGGTGGCCCCTGTTCCTCCGTTGCCAGCCCCCCTGACAAATTGGGGACAACAAGGACATAATGGGTGCAGTGCTCCGTTCCGAGTCGCTGAAGCCAAGTCCCTTCAACCTCCCATCACCCTTGGAGCTCTGCCCCACCTCCAGCCTGTCTCCAACCCACTGTCAGACAACCCAGAACATTGAGCTCTACCAGACACACCCACCTGGGTAGCGATTGGACATTCCCTGGGTGGGTTCATGACAGTCACCCTGCATACAGCCACAGTCACCCAGGTGTCCCCATGGGGGAT
The DNA here is from genome assembly GCF_015039405.1 of Cantharellus anzutake. Classification (NCBI taxonomy): domain Eukaryota; kingdom Fungi; phylum Basidiomycota; class Agaricomycetes; order Cantharellales; family Hydnaceae; genus Cantharellus; species Cantharellus anzutake. The sequence continues at coordinate 45,284 of NW_024067139.1, read as the reverse complement.
CCCAAGGGTGTGTGCTGCACATGTGCGTGCTGGGTTGCACCGTGAAGCCGTCCAGGTCGTCTGGGGCTAGGTGTGTCATGCACGTGTTGTGGGCAGGTCAATAATACATAGATATGGAGAAAGGTCATCCATGTAGATAGAAATAGAAGAAAGAACAAAAGAACAAAAGGAAGGAAGAACAAGAAATGAAGAACAGTGATGAAGGGTGAGGAATAAAGATAAGCGGGATATTGGGTGAGGCAGGTGGAGCCGGGTTGGGAGGTGTACCCTGACATCACCCCCTCCTCAAGCTGCTTTGCTCGAAGTGGCCAGGGGGTTTGTCCTCTCCCTTCCTGGGGTATGGGGGTGTGTTTGGTGGAACTCCTTGATCCGGTCAGGGGCATGGATTAGTTGGTCTCGAGGGAGCCATTCATTCTCTGAGTTCGGCCAGCCAGTGAACTTTACTAAATACCAGAGCTTCCGGAATAACCACTTAGAGTCCAGTATTTTCTCCACTTCATATTCCTCCTCTCCATCTATGAGTTCTGGGCCCAGGTGGGGGTCGGGGGGTCACTCTGCAATCTCGTCCGGGCAGTAGGGTCTTATGTTTGTCATGGACATGACTGGGTGTACTCCCTTCTGCCGTGTGGTGAGCTAGAGTTGACAGCAGCCGGGGAGACGACTTTGACGACCTTGAAGGGGCCTAGCCACTTATGGTCCAGCTTCTTGGTCGGGCAGTCAGTTGTATAGTTTTGGGCACTGAGCCAGACTCGGTCGCCCTCCTGGTACTTGGGGGCTGCCTCTTGGCCCTGGTTGTAGTAGTGGGCCATCTTGTCCGCTGCATGCTCCAGAGCTGCCTTCGCCTCCTCCTGCATCTTCATCATCCTGGATGAGAAAGCGTTGGCAGCTTCTACCTTGGATGTACATGTGGGTTCTGTCCCCATCCTGGGATGCTGCCTGGTGTCAAGCTCAAAGGGGGTTCGATGGGTGGATGAGTGGACATGGTTGTTGTAGGCAAACTCTGCCAGTGGGAGCCAGTCCACCCAGTTGTCCTGGCAGTGGTTGATGAACACCCGGAGATAGGCTTCAATTTCCTGGTTGACCTGCTCCATCTGTCCATCAGTCTGGGGGTGGTAGGGTGTTGAATTAGCTTGACCCCCAGGAGATCTGCGAGTTCTTTCAAGAAGCGCGAGATGAAGGTGCTCCCTCTGTCACTGAGGATTTCCTTGGTGTCAGGGCACACCCTGCCTGACCCCGCACCACATCCTGTGCTGCCCTGCCCTACTCCGCTTCCCCTGCTATCACTCCCTGTTCCTCCTTTTCCCTTTTCTTCTTTCTCTCTATTTCTGTTCCACAGTCGACTTCCCTTTTCTCTATGTATCACTACACACCTAACCCCACTCCCCCGATCACTGCACCTGCTGCGCGCATCCCCACCTACAGAGCGGCACACCTCCAGGATCTCCTGCAGAGACACCCAGGGAGATGTGGCTGTGTGTGGAGATGATGTGGCTCCCCCCATGTGACCCTAACTGTTAGAAACAGGCAGATTCAGACGACTCCAGAGTGGAATCGGAGACTTAGCATGGAGGGACCTTGGCCTCAGTGACTCAAGCGGAGCGCTGTGCCATTGCTGTTTGTCCATTTGGTCCTTAATTTCACAGTAGGCAAGCAGGAAGTCTCTAGGGGGCATTTCAGGTCGATTTCGGACTGAGGCCAGAACGAGTATGTACAAGTGCCGATATATATAATGGAGGGGGCAAAAGCACAAGGAAACAAAAGGGATCCGAATCGGGATGAAGACTTCCAAACGGGAACAAAGGGTAGACAGAAGCGGAGTGGTACTGAAGGTCATAAGACAGAACCTGTGATACGTCTGAAAGGAGGTAGGGAGGGCGAGGCCCAGAGGGGCAGGAGGATGGTGAGAAGTGGGGATGATGACTAACTGGCTAGAATGGGAAGAAGCAGCAGTCCAAATAGGGATGAGGGGAAAACGCGAGCGATACATTACAAGCGGCAAAAGAGCCGAAGATGATCTGTGGAGCTCGGAGGTTACAGAGGCGGGGTTGAAAGTCCGAGGAATATTGGCAATGGTGTTTACGTAGTATGAGGTCACCAATGCAATGGACTAAGGCCGAGGTGGAGTCAAAGTCTGAGGTAGGAGCTATGATGGAGGCTCGGAGCAAAGGTACAAGTGGTGTCTGAGTACGAAGTACGGGACAGCAGCGGAAGGTCGTAACTTGGTGGGAGGTCAGCAGAAGAGGGCCAGAGGGAAGAGAGAGGAAAGAGGAAGGAGGAAAGGTGTGGAGGAGAGGAAAGGTGTCAGGTCCGAAGGTGAGTATCGGAGTGGACGGGAGAAGAGTAGGAGGATGATGGAAGGGTGGAGGTGTTGTGGGGAGGAAGCGGAGGAGTGGGAGGAGTAGTAGGAGGGTGGTGAGAGGGGTGGTGTTCGGTCTGAGGTGGGTATCGGAGTGGACGGAGATAGGACAGGAGAGGGATGGAGGAGTGGAGGTGGCATGGGAGGTAAGAGGAGGTGTGGTGCCAGGACCGAAGGTGAATATCGGAACGGACAGTGGTAGGGCAGGACTCCGGAGGTGGTGAAGGAGGAGGTCCGGGAGTCGGGTCAGGATCGGGTATGCACGGATATGACATTCAGCTTGTGAGGTGCAAGCTGGGATACGTGGAATCTTGGGTGGATTCCTCGTTGTTCAAGTTGTGGTGGCAACTTGAGGACATAGTTTGACGTCTCTGGAAATGTTTCCAGAATTTCATAAGGCCCTATGTATAGGGGCTTTAGTTTACCTGCCCTCCCTTTGGGTAGGTTCAGCTTATCCATGGATAAGTATGCAAGCTTGTCTTTTCTCAAAGGCGGGTCTGGGCGTCTTTTCTTATTCACATGGATTGTTTGAGCGGCGCGATTGTGTATTATCGTGTTGTGTGCTGCCATGAGGTTTTCCTTCACCTTTTGGGCAAAGTCATTTACTCCCAGGTAGTCTGAGGGTGGTGCTGTTAGGCACATCTTTGGCATGTGGCAGTAATTTGAATGGGGCAAATCCTGTCGATGTGTTCGAGCTCACATTGATCGCAAATTCTGCCATCAACAGCTTCGCTGCCCAGTCACGTTGATCTGGTCTGACCATCACACATAGTATCTGTACTATGTTTTGTATCATTCTTTCCGCTTGGCCGTCACCTTGTGGGTGGAATGCACTTGTGAATTTCGAGTCTCGATCTGATATGATCGAGTGTGGTAGACCATGAAGTCTTACAACTTCACGAAGGAATACAAATGCTAGTTCTAATGCATTCATTGTTGTTTTTATTGGAATTAGGTGGACATTGGACATCAACCTGCAGATGATTACCCAGAGGTAATCATATCCCAAGCTTGTTGGGATGGACCTGTGAAGTCCATGGCTATTGATGACCATGGTGTTTCCAGGGTCGGGAGTGGGTGAAGCAGTCTGGGATTTCTCCTGGTGCTTTTCTTTGTTGTTTGACAAGTTCCGCAAGGCCTGCAGAACTTGTGGGTGTCCTTCCTCATCGACTTCCACCAGAAGTATCGACGGAGGGTTTCCACTGTTTTCTTGGATCCTAAGTGTCCAAGTGTTTCATGGATGTTTTCGAGGATTATTCCTCAAATGGACTTCCTTTCATAATTCCCTTTCAGGACTACTATTTGGGTTGTTCCTCCTTCTCCAAGTCGGTATCAGCCCATCTTTTATGGAGAAATTTTTGAAATTCCCTGGGTTCTCTAGGATTTCCCAGTGGATCTGGCTTTGAGAGTATCCAGGTTTTATTGCCTCAATGAGGTCTTTTCCTTTGAATTGTTTTCGAAGGTTCTCTTCTGGAGTTATGATTTCTTCCAGGTTTTGGGCACTCCCCCCTAGAGTTTCCTCTAGGGTATTTCTCGCACATATTGCTGTGAGTCTCTTTTTCTCTGAGTTTTTACTCAGGGTACTGCTTAGCAGCAGTTCTTCATATTCCTCGATTCTGTCGGGGATGGTATCTTCTGCATTTTTGTCCAGATGGATGTCTGCCAACATGTAGTTGTTGAAATGCAGATCCTCGTCAGTTGACGAGTCATAGTACTGTGAAAGTGCGTCTGCCACTTTGTTCTTGTGGCCTTCCACGTATTTTATCTCGCAATTGAAGCTTGTGAAGAAGGCTTGCCATCTCAGGTGTCTACCTGAGTTGTGGTTTTTCGCTTTGAAATATTCCAAAGCTTTGTGGTCCGTGATTACTGTGAATTCATGGCCTCCCATGAGATCATCTTGCCACCTCATGAGTGCTTCAAGGATGCCCAGTGCCTCGAGCTCGTAGGCGAAGTACCTATGTTGTGTGTCGGTGAACTTTTTGGACATGAATGCAGCTGGGCGGCAAGTCTGCCACTTTTTGCCTTGTCCAATTAGTGTGCCCATGCCCACTGGGCATGCATCTGTTATGACCCAGACATGGAGTTTGCTCCTCTCTTCTTCTGAGAGGCTTTCCGGTGGATTCCACTGGACAGGCTTCAGGATTGGAGCCCTGCATGCTAGACGTTTGATCTCATCAAAGCATTTCTGGTGGAGTGGTGTCCACCTGAATGTCTGCTTGTTTGAGCAGATTGTTTGCAGTGGCCCTGTGTAGCCACTGACATTTGGCATGAATATCGATAGATATTCTACCATTCCCAGGAATCTTAGGACTCCTGTGTGGTCTACTTGCTCTCGCCAGTTGCAGATTTTTTCCATTTTATCCGCTTGAGTCTGGATGCCTTGTTTGTCCATGTGGCTTCCTAGAATGTCTAGGATTGGAGCAAATGGCTGGAATTTTTTCCGGCTTATGTAGAACTTCGCCCCCTTGAGGCGAGTGAACAACCACAATAGTGCTTTATTGTGGTTCTCCACCAAGCTTGTGCTGGTGAATATATCATCGAACCAGATGTGTAGGCATCTGCCTACTTCTCCTTGTAGTTCCCAGGTCAACGCGTGCTGGAAAGTACAGGGAGCGTTGCAGTCTCCTTGCTGCATCGTGTTTGAGTTGTACGTCCCATGGGGTGTAGAGAATGTTGTCCTATGGACGTCATCTGGATCCACACGTATTTGTTCATACGCATCCAACATATCGATCTTGGATCGGTATGTTGCTCTGGCGACTGATTCTTGGATCAGTCGCATGTCTGGCATTGGTGTGATGTCAAGGATCGTGTTTGAGTTATGGTTCCTCACGTCTATTACTGTGCACAAAGATCCATCTGCTTTGCGGATACACAGTAGCAGGCATGCTCGCTTGCTGTTTGTGGGATACCACCATCCTGCTTTTACATAGCGATCTATTTTGGTTGCTAGTGCTTCCTGCAGTGCTGCAGGACATCTTGGGGTGTTTTCCTGAAATTTTTTGTTTGGATCCTTTAATGGGATTCAATGGTTGACCTCCCTCAAGGGAGGCATTTCTAATGGCGCTGGCACCATCACAGTTTCGAATTTCTCTCTCCACCACCCCCTGAGTATTTTGAACTCGGGGTTGTTCATGGAGAGACCTTCCATGTTATGGAAATGGGAATTTCCATTTTAGACTCTTATGGGTTCTGTATCACGTGATTTATATAGTAATATAGTTCATCCAATCAATAATCAACCAAAAACCCGAGAGTAATGCCTCTGTGAAAACATCTATAACAACACCTGCCATATCTATTGTAAAATCATATGAGCTCAACTTCTACCCTTTTCCACTTTCCTGTGCCAAGAACGGACAAAAATGGGCGTCTCCGGCCCCATTTTTGTAACATTCCAGATGTGGTATGTCTGGAAGTTCTAGTCCTTCCGGACTAGGATTGGGCCAACCTTCAGGGTACTTTCTTTCAATTACCCTGAGGTGTGTTTCAATCCCACCTCCCTGTCAGGGGGGCTTCTTTTTTGGTTGTTTTTGAGCTTTTGCTCGAGTTTTCCATCCATGTGATCTTGTCACACGGTCTTCGCTGACTCCAAGGGTATCTATGTTGCCCTTGTTCACTGTTCTCACTTTGTGGGACCAGAAGTCTAAGCTTACCTGGTTTTTGTTTGACCAGGGGGCGCCAAATATGGCATCGTATCTATCGATGTTAATTACATCGAAGTAGTGTTTTTCTACATGGCCATTGATTTCAACGTCCATGTTTGTTCCAAACAGGATCTGTGATCTTGTTCCTTTCATCCCCATTTGAAGGACAACTGGGTTCTCCAATTGAAGAATTGGGATATGGACTGCACGGACGAAGTCCGGTGATATAGCGTCCGTTTTGGCTCCACTGTCAAATAGCATGTAGGCTTTTATGCCTGCTATTTTTATGTGAGCCATCAGCGTTCTCTTTGTTGAGAGCAGTCTGTTTGCAGGGTATTTTCCCACATCTTTCAAGATGCGGCAACAAAGTCTTTGTCAACAGAGACTTCATCCTCCAGCAAGCTTTGCTGCCAGGTGAGTTCACAGTCTTGTACCCTGACTGGTACAAGTGGAGGCACACTAGTCACCTCAATCTGAGGGGGGTCAAAGGAATTTAATGCTCAGCTGACACAGGGCTAGGGTGAAAGACGCTAGCCTGCAGTTCATCTCTAGACTTGTCATGGTGAACCACTTGGTCCTCCAGACAACTCAACCATTGGTCAATGCTTCAAAGCATCATCATTATTTCACCATGCTGATTGCTTGACAATCTGGAGTATGCATTGGTGACTGGTTGCCATAAATGTCAGTGAGTTCAACTGAGTTGTCAGGGCTGTCACCAGGCCCTGGCATCTCATCCAATCTGGGAGGATTGAGAGATCTCTGGTACCCCTCCTGCTCACCTTATCCTGATATTAATATTTGTATCTTGCCTCTCTAACTCCAGACCTCCTATGGACCTCCACTCAACCACATTAGACTTTCCACAATCCTGTCCTCTTGAAATCTATCTAAGGTAGATTAGATGGTAACCCTGAGATACCATAAGCCACAAGCAGTAGGTGGGACTAGGGCTCCTAGCGGATCGGATGATCTGTGGATATCCGCAACCGCATCCGAAAATTCACGGATCCGGTTTTGGATTTTCAGTGGATAATATCCGCAGTTTCTAATCCGTAGATCGGCCGATTATCCGCGGATGTATTGTCGCCAACTATCCTAGATACCCCTCCTATATTTTTCCAAGTCTTATTTGACCACCCAGGCCCGATATTTCCAAATTAGGCATTTGACCTCCAAGTTTTCCACCATTTTTCCCATATTTCCATCAGTTCTCCACCAATATGGACAGATTTGGTATTGTTAGAAAGCTCTCGTCAAGGACATTCTGACTAAATGCAATTTCGGAACATTTTATTTACAATCCGCGGATTTCTAACCGCCGGATACGGATTTTGTTTCACACCTCTAATATCCGCAGATTCTGATCCGGATCCGATTTGATCCGATCAGCTAGGAGCCATAGGTGGGACACAACTCGGATTTAACATGGATACTGCCGAAGTCTTGTATCCAAGATTTGACATCACCTTGTAGCCTCGGTACCAGGCCTTCACAACAATTCAATACATCAAGGTCACACCCACCAGAACATCTGGCACCGAGACAAATCACCTCGAATATTTGGCCTCAAAATGCAGCGACTACTGTCAGGTAACTGCACAGGTAATAGATGCACATACTTGGACACTTAATCTGTGAACTGGATGACCTTGACCTGTCAACAGGCAACCGTTAATTGGGGCTTTCGATGTGATTGCGGTCCACCTGCCCCCCATCCATCATTCCCTTTATCCCTCGAATGAACAAGCAGAAATTGAATCAGCTGACACCATCCTATGTATGGCTAGCAAGACTGCAAGGAAACAGCCGAAGCTCATATCCATTGCGGCGGCATCTAGTGAAAGGTGGAAGTTTCTTCCTATCATCAATTATTATCACACCGCGTAGCACCGGTCAGGATTTCCTGGGATTTGGAGTTGGGTGATGAAAGCATGACCGGAGGGAATTGCACTTGGGTTGCAGATTAGTATTTTGGTCCCCAAAAAAACGCGCGCTCGGACCGTTTGTTGTGATTGCAATAATGCATATGTGCGTCCGTGATATTGAGTTTTGCCAGGGAATATTACTTTCAAGGATACTGGAATTGCCTATATAGCCTCCTGAGACTGTGCTTGTCCTCCCTCCTTGTCGCATGCGCCCAAGACTGAGGTCAGCACCTCTGCCTAACGCTGACAAGACCCACATACTTACCAAAGCTCCGCACGCTGCCTGCCCGCAACAGTAAACACAATGCGATTCTGGAATCTCTTCGCCCCAATCACTTTGCTCCCCATCGCCGCAGCTGATTTCCTCGTTACCAAGGTTCAGTGGGCCCCACTTGGCGGCACCGGGGGCCTTCCTGTAGGGGTTGCGTTCAATGCATCCACCAGTGAGCCAAAACGCCAAGTAAAAGTTTTGCTCTTAATGAGCATTGATTTTTCAGCAAACAATTGCACAGCTGCCGCAGCCTTGGCCAAGCACAGCAAGACTCAATATAATGAAAAATACATGCAGTTGCCTGTTTGCGATCTGGTTGTTGAGATCAGGGGTACTTCATGGAAGGAAGTCCCTGACCAAGAATTCGAAAACGGAACATGCAGTCAGATACAGGGTTACGAACAGTGCACCCCTGATGATTGGTCGACTCAGGTCACGATGTTTTATGAATTATTTTGCCCCTCGGCGTTGTGCGTAACGGGTTGGTTGGACTAATTGATGACATGCATCCACATCACGTAACGTAGATAATTATCATTCTGCAGAATGCAGTACTTGGATCTGCGTTGCTGCGGTCAATAATGTATGTCCTGCCATCCACCCAACAATGGCCGCAGTGTTGCATAGCTGCCTCCAACCGTGGATAACGATGCAGTGCGCACTGTGCCAACTACCATTACCATAATGGGCCTTCCCCCAATTTTCAATAAGGTAGGGAACTTCTAGTTCAAAGCGATATAATATTTCACCATGCTTGAAGTACACGAGTAGCATTGGGGAGTTGAATCCAAGATTGACCCTCACACGAAAGCGAGTGACTTCAGGACATGCATACAGGACTCATACCCCCGTGGCTATTGAATACAGCGAAGGGTCTTCGGTTCTTTAATCATAGTCCAAAATTAGAGCTGGGATACTTCAGGGCGTCGATGGAATGATGTTTGAGTTTCTGTTGGTGGTGGCGAACGGAAGAACGAGACCTTCCGTACTATGAAACACGATTTTTTCTTCATGTGATAAGTATAAGTACTGTTGTTTTGACCGATTTATCTGTTGAATGTTAAACCGTCCTAAATCACGAGCGTCCAGCTGGAACTCGAACGTCGGCTCCGAGCGGGTTTTCCCATTCACACCATTCAGTCCGGTTGAGAAAAAAAAAAGCGAGAACGTTGGCTGGGGGCGGCACGTGCCGTTCGTCGATGTCACTGGTGGCCAGGCATGCATTGTGCAGCACATCGGTAAGTGCGCATTGTCTCATGGGTGATGGAGGGACACTGACCAGCAATCGGCACTTAACCGCGTGCATGCCAAGCTGGGCCAGCTGCGACTGCTAGGCTGGGCTGGGAAGCGCCACGAGAGCGTCATTCTCATGAACCGTTGCGGCCAATCCCGTTCGGTCTACTTGGAGAGAAGGAAGGCAGGGGGCGGGAAAATAAGATCGCCAGGAGAGAGAGAGAAAAAGTGGTCTGCCTTGAGGGAGGGTTTGCGCTTCGTGGACGATTCCCTGCATCACACTTGATGCCGGTGCATTGGTGGGTAGTATAGTCATGGACAATGGAAGGTACTGACAGTCGGTACCCAAACAACACAGGTGCTTCGGGAATTTGGAACACCGTACAACCCTCGTTCCATTTCACGCCTCCCTTTCCCACTTTCTGGCGCTGCTGTCTGATGACGGCAGCCTTCTTTTTGCCCATCATATCACACCTCCCAGCCCTGTCACCTTTGCTGGCACCTCTGCCGACTGGGATGATTTTTTTTTTCATTGTACGACACGATTTGAATTCATAATAATAACATGAATTTTGAACCAAATATTTTGAGAAGGAAAATCGCGTTGCAATTTGGCTGTCGAGAAGAAATGGAAGAAATATCAATATTACTTTGTGTCAGGAAGTATCAATTATATTATTGTAATGATTTATTCAATGAACCCTTGGATATTCATCCACGTGCCGGCTGTGGGATGTCGATTGTGGAAACTGCTCTGGCTTTCGACCCAGTTGCTTTTAGTTGGGGGATGGTAAACTGGGTTGGCAAATTCTGCCTATGTGAATGTGAGTGCCAAGCACATCAAATTTTAGTTTGTGGACAGTGTACAAACATGGATTCACTAGATTGGCTGCATGTATTTGGGACATAAAAAATTCATATCATTTTTTGGTGGCTTGACACTTTGCAGTACTGTACAGGGTGGCGATATCTTTCATGCAAAATCGTTTGATAATGCCCAACATCCTCAATATAATACAAGTCCCGGTTTAAGGCCGATTTAAGGAAAATTTAAGGGTACAAATCAATGATGGATTATTTCTGAAAAAAGGAAAAGGGGGAGACGAGTAGCAGACATTGCCATGCCTGCCATCCACCTGGTTGTTGGTCGTGAGGAAATTTGTATCCGGTGCGACTACTGGACTTATCCGGAGCTCCAAATTCTTATGACATAAACCAGCGTGACTGGACAAATGACATAAAATGGACAAGCCTGGTATCGAACCCAGGACTTCTAGCGTGCATCCATACACTACTCGCCCGTTATGCCAGGGGGGGGGTACCCCTTCCCTGATGGTTTGGGAGATCACTTGATCCCTTCCTCCAACACTCGCCCTCAATTTGGGGTGTTAGCCTCCAAATTGATGTACCGTGGCTGTCCACCATGAGGAAATTTGTATCCGGTGCGACTACTGGACTTATCCGGAGCTCCAAATTCTTATGACATAAACCAGCGTGACTGGACAAATGACATAAAATGGACAAGCCTGGTATCGAACCCAGGACTTCTAGCGTGCATCCATACACTACTCGCCCGTTATGCCAGGGGGGGGTACCCCTTCCCTGATGGTTTGGGAGATCACTTGATCCCTTCCTCCAACAGGTCGCTGCATTGCATGCCTGTGCCCCAGCAACCATCCAGCTATGGGTCCGAGACAAACAGTGAGATATGGCACCTAGAATTAGTGTTGTTTGTTATTCTTGTTGGAGGAACCGTGTGCTATGGGAGGCTGGACGAGTTTTTGTACAGCCACATTCCCACATTAGCGTGACTACTTAGTCACAACACCGCTTTAATATCATTTTGGACTAACCCGTGCCAGGCCACGGATATATTCATTCATTTTGAATCCATTTCTTTCCCCTCAGTTCTTCATGCATATTAGCTGAGACTAAGCTTCACGCTTCTAGTCCAGCTCCGAGATCATAAGTCGCTCATCAACAATTCTGACATTATCACGGTTTTGGTACTTGTTAAAAACCCGAGTTGTGGGAGAGGGGGTAAATGTGTGAGTCCGAATGCAGGCGGGGCTCAACTAGAGGGGGGTCCGAGGGCTCCGGTAGTGAACTGAAGCTTCTCAGGGAGCCCGGTTCTGCTGGATGGTACAAGAGGCTCTAAGAAGGACGCGGCCTCAGTGACTCGGAGGGAGTGCTGTGCCTCCGTTACGTCTCAGTTAGTCCTTGTATTTCTTATGTCTGAGGTGTCTTGTAGAACAGGGACAGGATTCACTCAGAGGGACTTTGGGTGGCATTTTTAGTCGAGATTAGAACTAAGGAACTACAGGTTCTAATCTACATGTATTTATAAAGGAGGATGGGTAGGACTTTAGTCAAAGCCCGAAATGACAAAATGGGGAAAACACCGAAAGGTACCGAATGATACCGAGAGGTACCGAAAGGTTCCGGACGATATCTAAAACGGGGAACCAAGGTGTCGGGCCAAGGAGGGCGGAGTTGGAGGCCGGAAAATGAATGGGGAAGACAAATGGGTAAAGGGGGTTAGCCGACTGAATGGTAGTAAGAAGGTAGTCGTGCTAAGAATGGAAGATGACTAATAAGTGATAACGTGAGGGAGATCACCAAAGGATGCGGGTAGCTCCGAAAGCGGAGTTGCGTATCCGAAGGATGTTGGGTGACTCCAATAAATGAAGTGGGTGGAGGAATGGTTTAAGGGCATGTCACGGGATGTCGGAGGTCCGTCAGGATATCGGAGCGAATCCGGGGTCTCCGAATGTTCCGACTCGGGACCAAGGTTCCGGGATGGGAGTGGCCAAGGTTCAGTGTGCTGCAACCAGACCGGAGCTGAGACAGTCAGGGGGGAAGGTGACTTGGAGAGTGGGGAGGCATGGTGTAGGGGATGGTGAAGTTGTTAGGAAGGTGTGATGTGGTGGGAGTGCGCGGGGTTGGGATTCCGGGATATGACAGTACTTTACAGCTGGGGCATGCTGTGGTCATCAGGCTGCATGACCCAGCAATGGCGCTGCTATTGGTTCAGAAAAATGGTAAGATACTTGCTTAGGATTGTGATGTTTATTATTCTGACATCAATGTGCACTTGATATTTACAGTTGAGGCTCCCAGTGCTGAGGCACACTGCTGCCATCGTGTTGCTCACCCCAGCAACCATGTTGCCATGTGACCAGAAAAATGGTAAGATATCCACTTGTGGTGGTGAGACTCATTATTCTGACATTTTGTATTTACAGCTGAGCCACCTGGCATTGAGGCACATTGCTGTCATTGCATTGCCTACTCCAGCAATGAGTCTCTCAAATCATTCCATTGATTCAGCTCATGACCACCACACCTGTAGCACCAACTCACATTGTCAGAACATGGCGAGGAGGGAGCAAGCATGTCTGGACCTTTCCCCAGAAGGGAGGCCAGAGATAGAGGATGAGCAGAAGGACTGTGGCCTCAGCGACTCAGAGGGGAGTGCTGTGCCTATGTTCGGTAACGCTTAGTGTTGGGTCCTTAACTTCAGAATGAGGGGGCACGAACTCTGGGGGAATAGTCGTTGTCATTGATTTTGCACTGAGGTGCCATCAACTACAGTACATGACTTATACACATAATACAAGACAAGGAACAAAGGGAAAACCCAAGATGGACTTATCCACTTGCTGGGTTGGCGAACTCATGAGAGAATCACCTTATTTGTCATATCCCGGAATCCCGACCCCGCACTCTCCCACCTCATCACACCTTCCTAACAACCTCATCATCCCCTACACCATAACTCCCCACTTCCCAAGTCACCTTCCTTCCCAACTGTCTCAGCTCCGGCCTGGTTTGCAGCACACTTTACCTTGGCCACTCCCATCCTGGAAGCTCGGCCCCAAGTCAGAACATTCAGAGACTCCAGATTTGCTCTGCCCTCCTGATGGTTCTCCAACATCCCGTGACATACCTCTAAACCATTCCCCCTCCCATTTCATTTATTGGAGTCACCCAACATCCTTTGGATACATAACTCCGCCTTTGTGTCATATCCATACAATCCCGACCTCCGCTCCGGGCTCCTGGAACTCTGAACTCCGACTTCCGGAGCCCTACTTCCCTTCCATCACCTTCTCCTTGCCGACTCCCAAGAGGTTATCCCACCTCCGGCTCGGACACCACCTTTGGTCCGACTCCGGAACATTCCGGGTCCGACCCCAACCTTCCAGACGAGTACGCAAAACCTATGCTCCCGACTCCGGACCTCCGCTCCGGAATCCCGTTCACGTCTCATCTCCGGAACCTCCGGTCTTAGCTCCAACCTCGGACTTTGACCCCACCTCCGCTTATACCCATTGTATTGGTTAGCTCATTCCATTTAATTACCTTTGCCAATATTCCGGAGTTTAACCTCCGAGTTCGGACTTTCCGGACTTACTCCGGACCTTGCAACTATTGCATTGTCCATTTCAATTCCGCTATTCTCCCTCATTCCTATTTGGGCTGCTGCTTCCTTTCTATTCAGTCAGCTAGCCATTCCCGACTCCCATCCTCCTTCCTTCCTTCTTGGGCCTTGGCCCTTCATTCCTCCTTTGGGAAACACCATTGAGTCAAACACTTGACCCTTGGTAGTTCCTCTTTCCATCTCCCTTTGTCTCCTTTCGTCCTACCCTTGTTCCTTTTGATTCCGGACCCCTCCTTATATACAATGTACCTAGTAGACCCCTAGGACAACCAGCAATGGCACAGCGCTCCGCCTGAGTCGCTGAGGCCAAGGTCCTTCCATGCTAAGTCTCCGATTCCATTCCGGAGTCGTCCGAATCCGCCCGTTCTAACACTTTGGAGCTACCCACATCCTCTGGGGATCCCACTCACATCATCACAAATTAGTCACCTTCCATTTATAGTAACTGTTGTCTTCTTTCCATTCAGTCGGCTAACCTCCTCTTACCCATTTCTCGTTCCCATTCATCCTCCAGCCTCCTACTCCGGCCTCCTCGACCCAACACCCTGGTTCCCCGTTAAGGATATCGTTCGGGACCTTTTGGGACCTTTTGGGACCTTTTGGTATCATTCAGCACCTTTCGGTGTTTGTCAGTATCACTTGGACTTTGACTAAAGTCCTTCTCTTCCTCCTTCTATATATACCTGTAGATTAGAACTCTTTGTACCTCAGTTCTAATCTCGACTAAAAGTTACCCCAAGTCCCTCTATGAGTGAATCCTGACCCCCTCCTACAAGATACCTCTGACACATGAAATAAATGGACTAACTGAGATGTAACAGAGGCACAGTGCTCCCTCCGAGTCGCTGAGGCCGTGTCCTTCTCAGAGCCTCTTGTACCACTCAGCAGACTTGGGCTTCCTGGAGAAGCTTCGGTCCACTACTGGAGCTCTCAGAACCCCTCCAGTTGAGCCCCACCTGCATTCGGACTCACACCCTCTTTTGGGGTTTTTGATGTTATCAAGCACTGTGGAGTGGGTAGATGAAGGGTGGAATTAGCGACAGCTATTGGATAGTGGGAAAACCTTTGCAGGGTTGGTGGAGGTCCTAGGAGGTCAGTAGTAATATTGGGTAGGTAGAAATATTAATAAAATGAGGATAAGGGGTACCGGAGAAGGTACCAGAGATTGGAGGTGGAGGTGGACTGGAGGTATACCAGAGGATATGGTGGAGGTGAGGGAGGGGATGAACCGGAGGTGAACCGGAATGGTGGTGGAGTAGATCAGAGGTTGGGCAGAGTTGGTATGGATATGACACACATACCTCTTACCCTGAAGGCGACAGGGTGGGCCCAGACGTGTGACTCAGAACACTGTGCATCCTAGCCACAATGAAGATACAAACAGGATTACCCCTCATCCTTCCAAAATTGCCTTACCATTCGAGTGCTACCTGCCCACTCATCCTTGGAGGTTCGCTCCCAGACTCACTCTGCCGGCTATCTGGACAGTTTGGCATACCGTTCCATTGTTGGGCCATTCCCACAGCAACTCCCTAGTAGGTATCCCTTCAATGTCCAGTCTCAGCCAAATCATCAAGCCCACAGATGTAATCCCTTTGGCCATGCAGCCACTATTCCACCTCCACCTCCACTCCCTCAACTCATCATCCCCATGTGTGAGAATGGTGGGCCTCAGCAACTGCCTTCTCGAGCAACACTGTCAAAATGCAACGATCCTTGTGCAGACAGGGCTCAACTAGAGGGGGTTCTGAGACCTCCAGTAGTGAACCGAAGCTTCTCCAGGAAGCCCAGGTCTGCAGGCTGATACAAGAGGCTCTAAGAAGGACATGGCCTCAGTGACTCAGTGGGGAGTGCTGTGCCTCTGTTATGTCTTAGTTAGTCCTTAATTTCAAATGGCTGAAGTATCTTGTAGGAGGGGAACACAAATCACTCATAGGGGAACTTGGGGGTGAAGTTTTAGTCGAGATTAGAACTGAGGTACAATGAGTCCTAATCTACAGGTATATATAAAAGGTGGAGGAGGAGGACTTTAGTCAAAGTCCAAGTGATACCGAAAGTACTGAAAGATACTGAAAGGTTCTGAAAGGTTCTGAATGATATCTTTAATGGGGAACTGAGGTGTCGGGTCGAAGAGGGCAGAGTAGAAGGCCAGAGAGTAAATGGGAATGAGAAATGGGTAAATGTTAGAGACCAGATACGGGATGAAGGAGACATCCCTGTGGTGGAGGGCTTTGGCCTCAGCGACTAGACCAGGAGCGCTGTGCCTAGTTACACATCTGTGCCCTAATTTACTAACTGGAAAAGAGAACTTGTTACAGGAATGGGTTCCGGGGAACCCAACCTGAGCCGTTTGGCTCACTAATGGAGGTGGCTGCGTAGCCATCAGAGGGAGAGCAGAATAGGATGAGTGTATGGAAGTACAACCTGTGTGTCGGCCAACGGTAACTTGGCGCTCCTGGGAGTGTACCGGTAGCAAGTATGATGTGGGCTCCTTGAGGGAGCCACCTGGCTGTCTGCTAACGGGGACTTGGCGCTCCTGGGAGCGTGCTGGTAGCGGGTGTGCTGGGAGTGTTTGGCTAGCGGTGACTTGGCGCTCATGGGAGCATACCGGTAGCAGGAGTTGTTGGGGAAAGCGGGCTGGTGGACCAGTGCACAGTAGTGGGTGACCGTGGGAAGTGGGACCTGTGGGTGCGTGGCCAGGCATCCTGGAGCTGCCTGGACCGTATCCTTCTCCTGAGGAGGTGGGATAGGCTGCAGTTCCTGATAGGGAACTTCTGGTTGGATGGGAGTAACCACTCAACCACCCGGTGGACTGGTGGGAGCGGGCAGCAGGAGGTTGGGCATGGGAATGCCCTCCTTGTTGCGGTTTTGTCATGGAGAGGAGGAATAGGGAGGTGGACATGGTTCCAGGGTTACAGGTTGAGTTTACAGTGGTGACACAATGGTGAGGATGTTACAATCGCGGTACAAGGTTTGTGGGTTATGTATTTGATAATGAGAAAACATCTCGGCATTTGCCATACATGTCATATGATTTGTGTCTATCTAATACAAAGGTTGTAATGGCCAAGGGAAGTCCCTTGGAAATCAACAAATCCCCCAGCCAGCACCAAAACCCAGTGGGAAAGCTTGGCATGGGGTTTGGCAAAGAACAAAGTGAAGGGAAGGAATTGTCTTACCTGTGTGCATGGTCCATAGGAATCTCCATTTCCATAACAGAACTAGAAGAGGGAAACTCTAGTCGATTTTATCACTAGGGTGTAACTTATCTACAAGTTATGTATATATAGTTACATAGGGGGTGGGCCCATGGATGGCAGGACCAAGTGGAGCAGAGCTAATGGAGTTACATGTTAGCTGACTGAATATTACCGATGAGTCAGGTTACAGGTTTAGCGGAATGACGGGCTATAACCCAGAAACAGAAAGGAGGGATCAGCCTGAAGGTAGGCAGGGCAAGCAACTAAATTGCCCAGCAGAGGTGGGGGTGCACTAGCAGATGTTGGAGCTGTCCGGAGGCCTTCGGGGCTCCATACTTAGGGAGGTGTAGGTAATATATTGAATTGAGGGGGTGGTGACCATCAAGGGAGTCGGAGGTGGTTGCAGAATCTGGAGGCTCCAAGGTTAGTGACGAAGGAGTGGAGGTAATCTGGAAGACCGGAGGTAGTGGAGGGTGAGGGCCATGGATGGATATAACAGTAAAGGGAAGTTAGCTGACTGAATGGAAAGAAGATGTCAGCTGTGCTATAAGTGGGAGATCACTAATTAAGATGACGAAGGCAGAGTCACTGGGGAATACAGGTAGCTCCGAAGCCAGAGTTCCATATCCAAGAAATGTTGGGCAACTCCAATAAATGAAATGGAGAAAGGAAGGGTTTAGAAGTATATAACAAAATGTTGGAGGTCTGTCAGGAGGTCGGAGCAATCCAGGGATTCCAAAGGTTCTGACTTGGGACCGAGCTCCTGGGATGGAGGTGGCTAAGGGTGAATGTGCTGAAGTGCAGGCTGGAGCTGAGACAGTAGGGGTGGAGGTGATGTTGGGATGTAGGGAGGAATGGTGTAGGGGATGGCGAGGTTGTTAGGAAGGTGTAGTGAGGTGGGAGAGTGCAGGGTCGGGATTCCAGGATATGACAAATGTCATATCCGTGCATACCCGATCCCGACCTGACTTCCGGACCTCCTCCTTCTCCACCTCCGGAATCCTACCCTACCGCTGTCCATTCCGATATTCACCTTCAGTCCTGGCACCACACCACCCTTCACCTCCCATGCCACCTCCACTCCTCCGTCACTCTCCTGTCCTATCTCCATCTGCTCTGATAACCACCTCGGACCGAACACCACCCCTCTTGCCACCCTCCTCCTACTCCTCCGCTCCCTCCTCACAACACCTCCACCCTTCTGTCATCCTCCTACTCTTCTCCTGTCTGCTCCGATACCCACCTTCGGACCTGACACCTCTCCTCTCTTCCTTCCCCTCTCTTCCCTCTGGTCCTCTTCTGCTGACCTCCCGCCAAGTTGCAACCTTCCACCACTGACCCGTACTTTGTACTCAGGCACCGCTCGTACCTTTGCTCCAAGCCTCCATCATAGTTCCTACCTCAGACTTTGACTCCACCTCGGTCTTAGTCCATTGCATTGGTGACCTCATACTACGTAAACACCATTGCCAATATTCCTCAGACTTTCAACCCCACCTCTGTAAGCTCCGCAACCTCCGAGCTTCACGGATCATCTTCGGCACTTTCGCCACTTGTAATGTATTTCTCGCGTTTTCCCCTCATCCCTATTTGGACTGCTGCTTCTTCCCATTCTAGCCAGTTAGTCATCATCCCCACTTCCCCTCATCCTCCTGCCCCTCTGGGCCTTGCCCTCCTTACCTCCTTTTGGACGTATCACAGGTTCTGCCTTATGACCTTCGGTACCGCTCTGCTTCTGTCATCCCTTTGTTCCCATTCAGATGCCTTTGTTCCGATTCGGTTCCCCTTCGTTTCCTTGTGCTTTCACCCCCTCCATTATATATATCGGCGCTTGTACATACTCGTAGGAGGCTCAGTCCGAAATCGACCTGAAATGCCCCCTAGAGACTTCCTGCTCACCTACTGTGAAATTAAGGACCAAATGGACAAACAGCAATGGCACAGTGCTCCGCTTGAGTCGCTGAGGCTGAGGTCCTTCCACGCTAAGTCTCCAATTCCACTCCGGAGTCGTCTGAATCCGCCCGTTTCTAACAACAAACACCTCATTTTGGCCTATATTCATGGACTCAACCTCTTCTAATGATGAAGCTTGCTCGATTTCGATGTGATACTGCCCCCCCCCCAATTGGCCGCTCCATCGTAAATGCTACTGTATGTGTCCGTTTTGGATATTCTGCAGATGGACGGATGGACTGTAGAGCAACATGATGACCCTCACATTCTCCTGCAAGCTCACTTGCCAGATCTCACCAATCGTTCCCTTTCACCACTCCTTTCCTATTTCATGATCGCTGTAGTGCCATTTTGGTGCTAAACTGGACACATCCATTCTTCACCCTCTCCCGCCCTATCCCTCATCACCTCCTTGTGTCACTCTCGACTCCATTAGGGTGACCCCAGTTGTGGAGAACCTGTAATGGGCATGTCATCTCTTGGATCTATTCTTGATTCAGGTGTATCTGATCTGTTCAGACACCAGGACAAAATATCTGGTCCTCCTCAAATTCCATTTCCCCCTGCTCCGTTGTTGGGCCATTCCCATGGTGACTCACTAGCAAGTATCCCTTCAATGTCCAGAATCCACAGAGGTAATCCCTTCGGCTATGCAGCCACTGACAACAGTCATTCATGAAGCATCTCCCAAGCTACCGACTTCTCCCTGAATGTAGATGACTCCAATCCCAAGGTGAATGGCAGAAAATCGACAGATTCTGAGAAATCGCAATTCAACCTTCAGAGCAGGCCTCCTCCCCTTCCAATGCCTCTCCCATCATTCATGGGCATGTTTGTGATGACTCCATGCCAAACACTCCACTCAGACCACTTGTGAGCCTTCACAATGTGCCTTACTGGCAACACCAGTGCAACTGATTGTCCAATGACAGTGGGAGCTCCATTGCCCATGCATACAATGTGCTATGAGAAAATGGTGGTTGTGCAAATGATGTTTCCAGTTTATGCCAGTCGAAACATTTTACTTCTCCAAAATCGGTAGAGACACCTCAGATCATCCCATTGATTTGGCTCATGACTGCCATGCCTGTAGCACCAACTCATACACCTCTTACACCTGGAGGCGATGGGGTGGGTCCTAGATGTATAGGTCCCAAGAGGATGCTTGTCCTCCACCTCCACTTCTACTTCCTCCTTGATGCATCATCCCCATGTGTGAGAATGGTGCACCTCCACAACCGCCCTCTCAAGCAACATCTTGTTTTGGCTTGTCTAAGCTAAGGATGTTTATGTACTCAACCTCATCTAATGATGAAATGCCAAAGCCAGTCAAGAAGAAAAAGTCTTGTGTCACTCTCGACTCCATCAAGTAGGCTTTAGGTGACCACATGAATGGCACAAAGGAACTCCAAGAGGACAATAGGGAAACAAAACCCCACACCAGCATCGATTCTGAAAAGGAGTGCAAAAAAAAGAAGTGGACTATAGGCCTAGGAAAGAAGGGATGCCAAAGACACAGTAAGTGATATTTAGGCACTTGCATGTTGATCCACCCTTTCTGTCATATCCATCCGCAGCCATCACCCTCCACTACCTCCAGTCCTTCTGGATCACCTCCGCTCCTTCGTCACTAACCTCAGAGCCTCCGGATTCCGCAACTACCTCTGACTCCCCCGATGGTCATCACCCCCTCAATTCAATATATTACCTATGCCTCCCTAAGTATGGAGCCCCGAAGGCCTCCAGACAGCTCTGACATCCGCTAGCACACTTCCACCTCTGCTGGGCAATTTAGTTGCTTTCCCTGCAAGCCTACCTTCAGGCCGATCCCTCCTTTCCATTTCTGGGTTATAGCCTGCCACTCTGCTAACCCCGTAACCCGACTCATCAGTAATATTCAGTTGGCTAACATGTAACTCCGTTAGCTCTGCTCTGCTTGGCCCCACCATTCATGGGCCTGCCCTCTATGTAACTATATATACATAACTTGTAGATAGGTTACACCCTAGTGATAAAATCGACTAGAGTTTCCCTCTTTTAGTTCTCGTTGCCAGTTATTAAGTTAGGGCATGGACATGTAACTAGGCACAGCACTCCTGGTCTAAGTCGCTGAGGCTGAAGCCCTCTGCCACGGGGACATCTCCCTTGTCCCGCATCTGGTCTCTGACACTTTCATTAACCCCTCCATATTAGCCACTGTTGCTGGCACACAGCCATTGAATGTCTTGCGAGGGTCATCTCAACCGGCTTTGATCTCATCCACATACATACTCAGTCTGACCACCCCATATCTTCCCCCCAACTCAGCTTTGTCCCCAACTTGGAGTGTGTCAGGGGATGGACCCCGGGTCCCCATGACCCCTCTCTCTACAACCCACAACCTAACTGTAAACAGCCTAGTCTCAAGGCACAACTACTGTGGGTAAGAAAGTGAGAAGAAGGTTAACTTCTCACTTTCCCACAGTGGCCCAATATGGCGAAAACTTCCGGGGATACCCGGAAGTCACATGAGAAGTGGGAACCGGGCCCGGAGCATGGAGCATGCATGCGGGTCCGGGTGCAGGCTAGTCAGGGTGCCTACCATACCCCTCAAAAACCAGATGACTCTGCAGCAGTAGCAACCATGCCCTCTTTTGACCTTGTACACAAGTGACTCATGCACCCAGGAAAGGAAGTTCTGCTGAAAATGATGAAGGAGGGCTCCATAGTCAGATTGGAGGGAGTGCTGGAGGGTTCTGTGGTTCTTGATTGTGAAGCATGCATAAGGGGGGAAATGACAAGAGATTTATTTAGTGTCAGGGCACAGCCCCTGACCCCACACACCCTCAGGTACTCTTCCCCCATTTTCCCCTATTTTTCCCCTCACTATTCCACAATCCCACATGCATGCAGACCTGTGGGAAAGTTCTGGGCAAGTTACTCACCCAGAAACCATCACAGCCATAACCATGGGAACTTTCTGGGCAAGCTGCTCACCCAGAATCTTCCCACAGGGGTGCCAATTATGGAAAGTCAGGAAAGAGCCAAAAACTGTATACAGTGCCATGCTGCTGGATGCACTGCACATCCCTACTTGTACCTCTCTTCCTTAACACTCGGGATCACCTGTGGAGCCACCTGTGATAGCATGGCTCTGCCCAAGGCTGATGTGGCACCTTCACGTGACCTGTTCCCACTTGCATATAAACTGAGCTGAAGCAGAACCGAAGAAGTGACCATCTTCTCATTCCTGCTTCAGGCAAGTACCCTAGATTAGTTTAGTTTAGCTTTCCATTCTAATGACAACATTCCTGCTTCAGTCTAAGAAGCCAGAACAGGGACACAAGCCTGAGTGAGGGCTGCCCACTATACATTCCTGCTACTCCACTGCCACCCAGGCCACTACCCCCACCTCTCCTGCACTGTCCCTGACAGCGGCCAACATATGGTCACCAATGGCTATCATCAGCAAGACTTCATATGGTTCTGACAAAGGTAAGATAGGCAACATTGTAATGGGTCTATCACCACTAGACTCGAGACAGAAGAGAGGGGGAGGGTTGGAGTGGTTGCATGCACAGGTTCATTGACTGGGAGTGGATTCCACTACTCACTGTCTAGCTAACTATACAGCTGGTCACGGTATCACGGAAGAATCCGAAAATGACAAATAAGGAAAGAACAATAAGAAAGGGAAACATCGGTGTTACAGGAATGGAGTCTCTCATGACCGTGTCGACTGAACGTCAACCACAGTGGGTCCCCCTTCTCCACATCCTCCCATCTCTTTCTTACATTCTCCCCGCTTCCCCCCCCTTCTTACGCACTCACTCCACGCTAAGCTTTCCCTTATTGGGTTTTGGTGCTGGCTGGATTATTTATTCTATTTTGCGAGATTTCCTGTGATCATTTCTTATTCAATAGTTAGCGTCACGTTCAGGTATGGCTACAGCCGAGAAAGACGGAACTTAACGAATAACACACCCTCATCTTCTGTGCAACAACTGTAAACCTCCTTGTGCCAACACTGTAACGTCTGTGTAAGATTGTATATGTCTCAGTCACCACTATATGGGTCATCCCTACCGAGGTTGATGACTCTAGCCACGGATCATCGAGTTCGTGTGCGACTCAACTCAGGTATGCACAAACACCTTTTGTTACGACTCATGTCACTAGCCCAGGTACTGGGCTCACATCTGTCTCACCTTATGGTGAGCATCTGGTTAACTCTATGGACGGATTGGTATTCGATACAAGCCCGTTCCCCTTGTTGCCGGTACGCTCTCGTGAGTGCCAAGTAGCCGTTGATCCCACCACATGTCGTTCAACCTACGATCGACTAACCGCTCCATCACAGGTATGCTCTTACGAGCGCCAAGTACCCGTTGACACGAATACAGACCGTTTGCCAAACGAACGGTCTCATACCTCATTGCCGGTACACCCATCTGGGCGTCAAGTATCTGTCAACCCAGCCTCAAGTAGCTCCCTCAAGGAGCTGGAATCTCACTCATTGCCAGTACGCCCATCTGGGTGCCAAGTACCCATCAACCAAATCTCAGGAAGCTCCCTCAAGGAGTTGTTATATCACTCACTACCAGTACGCTCCCTCGAGCGTCAAGTACCTGCTAGCCCTTTGTCCTTGACTGGTCCAGTTCTGGATATCCCCTTTGCCTGTGACCCTATACACCCACGCATGGTACGCTCACGTAATGAGTGCCAAGTATCCGTCGTAGCAGACTCCCATTCACTGCGAGGTCTCAGCTTTCCATCAAAAGCTCCAAGGCTATCGGACAATACTCATTACATGACTAGGCCACCCTACATACATGAGGTCAACGATTCCAAGTCGTCTATAAGGATGGAAAGAAATGGATCACCCATAACCCATTTCTTAACAGTGGTGCCCCAACCCTGGTGCGACTAGATCGCACCATGCCACTAAGGATGCCAGCTCAATCGACGCACAACCATGATGCTTTGGTGTCATCCACACAAGACACCCTCTCCTACCAGGTACCTGACTCCGCAGCAACGTCTTCCCCATGGGGTGATGTGCAAACCTCGCCTGAAGCCGTTCGGAGGCAACGAGATCTCACACTCATCATAGAGGCCATCAGAGAGTTTGAGGGTGGAGTTTTCAACGATCCCGATGCCCCTATGACCAAAATCTGTAATTGGCGAAGAATCATGCCAGCCCAGCTCGAAAGAGAACTCGTCCCCAATGATGGTGCCAAGCCAACACTGCGATACCGGCTCGCACCCCTAGATCAACTAGGATTGACTGATATGTTCTCGAAGATTTCAGTGTTCACATGTCTGGCTGCTGCCACCAAATTTGCCACAGGCGAATTCGTTATAGACCCGCATGGCGATTTCTCACTCATGCTGGCTGAGAAAGGCTGGGCGTCACAGAAGGAATTCGATATCGTATGGCACTTCCTTGACCAATGACTCAACGCCTTCGAGAAGCACTTCGATTCCATAAAAAGAGCTGTCGACCCTTCACAAGAGTTTGATGAATCGCGACTCGGTGGTTTCAGGCCAGCCAGTGTGCCACATACCACTTTCACTGACCCGGAATCAGTCGAAAGGGCATGGTCCACAGAGATTAGGCCTACCCACGAGGCGACCTGCGAGACGTTGGGTTGGGAACTAAACAGTCAGCGTGAACCAGCAGTCGACAAAGTCACCTTCATACATCAACGCCAGCAGCTGCCAATAGAGCTCCCTGTTCCCAGGCCCAGCATTAACATCGCTGCAGCTATGTTACGAAGGGATGAAGGAACCGTACCAATGATGGACCATCCTCGTGAATCCTATACACTCCATGATCCCAAGAAGGATCTGGACTATGCAGAATTTGTTCAGGGCCTCAAGGGCAGAAAGACAGAGGTGGGCCCCGCCGACGAGAGGTATCAGAACAATAGGAACAGACCTGGGCCCAATACGGTGTCAGGGACGCGTCCGGGGTCGAGGGGGCCCGGGTGTAATGCCTGGCGCTGAGGCCATCACAAGGTGTAGAGTGGGCGTGCGTAGTGATGGGCCCGATCCGGGATGACGATCCCTGGCCACTCAGATTGAAGTGGGAATCGTGAGAAGAAGGTTACTTCTTCGGTTCCCACCCCAGGTACTTTTATGTACATGCGGCTTGGGTCACATGAGGTTTGCCACGTCACCCCGCATACAGCCGCAGTCATCCAGGTGTCCCCATGGGGGATCCCGAGGGTGAGTGCTGCACGTGCGCGTGCTGGGTTGCACCGTGAGGCCATCTGGGTCGTCCGGGGCTGGGTGCGCCATGCACGTGTCGTGGGCAGGTCGATAATACATAGATAAGGGGAAATGTCGTCTGTGTGGATAAAGATAGAAGAAAGGGCAAGAGAGCAAAAGAACAGAAAGACAAAAGGAAAGACATGAAGTGAGAAACAATGCTGAAGGGTGAGGGGTGGAGGTGGGCAGGGTACTGGGTGAGGGCGGGTGGAGCTGGGTCATGCAGGTCTGCCCTGACATACAGGTCCCGCCTGCTCATTGTTTCAAGATCCTCTCACTCCTATAAACCTCGGTATGGAGCCAGTTAGACCTGGACCCCAACCGTGGCCACAATATCGCCGAGGCGACGAACCACCACAGCCACCTGCTCCTCCAGACCCACCTCTAGCCCAGGGTGGGCCACCTCCACACAACTATCCGCCGCCTCCATCAGGAGGTCAAGCAGGTGCACCCCCTCCACCACCGCTCCTGCCAGGGGTCAAGCAGGTGCGCCGCCGCCACTGCCACCACCTATGCTAAGAGGTCAGGCAGGTGCGCCACCGCCACCGCCACCACCTGTGCCAGGAGGTCAGGCAGGGGCACCTCCACCTCCACCACCTCCAGGGCCAGGTGCCATAATTCCTCTCCAAATGCCAGGAATCAGGCCATACCTCCCATTCGACTGGACACAACCTTACGTCGATCGTAAGTACACTACATCAGATTTCCCTGAGTTCAATGGCTCGATCGACAGCTATATAACCTGGTGCAGTATCTGTCGAAATTTAGCAAGACACTCGGTGGCCTTCACCCAACAAATGGCAGGAGTCCTGCCCGAGAGGTTTAAGGGTAAACTTGCGGACTGGTGGACTACTGTCCCAACAGCCAACAAGCTGTATTTCACTCGAAATTGGGAGGCTTTACACAGCTATATAACACTACTGCTTGACGCCTGTGTTTATCAACAAAATACGAGAGCGTTACCACTCGTGTCGATACCGTAAAGGTGAGGGTCACACGAGAGAGACACCACTCGATTTTGTGACGTGCAAGTTGCGATTATTGCGCACTCTCTACCCTCTGGCCGATGTACCAAGTCAGGATGTCCTGAAGGGTGAAGTCCAAAGGCTATTGGAGGACGTTCCCAGAGGATGGTGGGCCCACATCAACATTGACCATCTCGAGACAGTGGAGGCACTCCAACGAATGGTCGTGCTCAAACACAACGAGCTGGTGGCCACCAAAGAGTTCAGCATCGACGCCATTGCCAATAAGGTCGCCAGGTGTTAGAACAGGCAGATTCAGACGACTCCGAAGTGGAATCGGAGACTTAGCGTGGAGGGACCTTGGCCTCAGCGACTCAAGCGGAGCGCTGTGCCATTGCTGTTTGTCCATTTGGTCCTTAATTTCACAGTAGGTGAGCAGGAAGTCTCTAGGGGGCATTTCAGGTCGATTTTGGACTGAGCCCGCTACGAGTATGTACAAGTGCTGATATATATAATGGAGGGGGCAAAAGCACAAGGAAGCAAAGGGGAACCAAATCGGAACGAAGGCATCCGAATGGGAACAAAGGGATGGCAAAAGCGGAGCAGTACCAAAGGTCATAAGGCAGAACCTATGATATGTCCGAAAGGAGGTAAGGAGGGCAAGGCCCAGAGGGGCAGGAGGATGAGGGGAAGTGGGGATGATGACTACTGGCTAAAATGGGGAGAAGCAGCAGTCCAAATAGGGATGAGGGAGAAATGCGAGAAATACATTACAAGCGGTGAAAGTGCTGAAGATGATCCACGAAGCTCGGAGGTTGCGGAGCTTATGGAGGCGGGGTTGAAAGTCCGAGGAATATTGGCAATGGTTATGTAGTATGAGGTCACCAATGCAATGGACTAAGACCGAGGTGGAGTCAAAGTCCGAGGTAGGGACTATGACGGAGGCTCAGAGCAAGGTACGAGCGGTGCCCGAGTACGAAGTACGAGTCAGTGGTGGGAGGTTGTAACTTGGCGGGAGGTCGGTGGAAGAGGACCAGAGGGAAGAGAGGGGAAGGAAGAGAGGAGAGGCATCAAGTCCGAAGGTGGGTATCAGAGCGGATGGGAGTAGAGCGGAGGAGTAGGAGGAGGAGGGTGGCGAGAGGGGTGGTGTTCGGTCCGAGGTGGTTATCGGAGTGGATGGAGATAGGAAAGGAGAGTGATGGAGGAATTGGGGTGGCATGGGAGGTGAAGGGTGGTATGGTGCCAGGACCGGAGGTGAATATCAGAACGGACAGTGGTAGGGTAGGATTCCGGAGGTGGGGAAGGAGGAGGTCCGGAAGTCAAGGTATGCACGGATATGACACCAGGTGGAACTTTGAAAGGAACAAACGTGGAACAGATCGAGTAGAAGCTCGAAGGGCAGCTGCAGCGTCGGAGAGCCACACCTACCCCATGAGTGACTTCAAATCACGTAAGAAGCCACCTCGACCCTGTAGACATTGCGGGAGTGCCCTGCACTGGGACAACGACTGTCCACCTCGTAAGGCAGACCGGACCAAGAGTGATTGCAAGGATCGAGGTGGTCCTCCCAAGTTGGAGCATTCCTATCGACAGGCGTATACCACCTTGGTGGAAGGGCAGGAAGCGGAATTTGCAGTTGCTTACACCGAGTTTTGTACCCTGTCCGACTCAGATCCTGCGGATGTACTAGATGTAGAGAGTCCCAAAGAGATGCCTGATGCCTACCTTGTTGCATGCGCTTGGGGTGAAATTCCCCATGAGGAGAAACTCATCAGTGCGACCAGGACCGTGGGCGAAATATATGAGGCATGCAAGTTGTTCGGTCATCCCCTGGGTCAGCAGTCCCTGGGATCTGATGCGTGTAGAGTGCGATGTCATGTGAATGCCATCAACGGCCATGAGGTCGAGGCATTGGCTGATTCTGGAGCCGCCTGCACACTGATGTCCACTGAATTATTTGATCGCATTAAAAGCGAAGGATCCAGACTTCGGCAAGGGATGAAGCTGAATCTGGTCCAACTGACCGGAAAGGCCAAATGTCAGGGTTACATGGTCATATATCTTTATCTACCATTGCAGCTGGGGCACGTCCTGTTGCGGGATGTGGAAGTCTATGTCCTCAAGGGCATGACGGTTCCATTGCTTATAGCTGAGGGTGTACAGACAACCTACCAGCTGCACACGATGTGCCCGCCTGAACGCGAATATTGGCAGGTTGAAGATTCGGAGCACCAGGTTCCCCTCAGGAGCCAGTTGCACCATCAATCAATTTATCAAGTGATGCTATTACCAGATGCACTGGCCGAGGTCAAGAAGACAGCGAAGTCAGGAACTGGGTGCCTGAAGCTAGTTGAAGACGTGACCCTAGAACCGTACACAGTGAGACAGGTCGAAGTTGCTGGCAGTGATGACAGCAACTTGGGAACGCATTTGGTTGAAGGTTGGAGCAGTCAGTGGAGCCCAGGAGGTTATTTGCCACCACCCGTCATGCTGGTAGACACTCGGGACCCCGTCCGATTGCCTTTGACCAACCCAAACCCATACCCAATCAGAGTTCCCAAGGGTGAAATCGTCGCCACTATGCAGCGACCATGAGAGGTCCTAGACCGTGCAGACCAATTGACTGAGAACCAGCTGCGCGAGTTCACTAGGAAAGGCGTGTTGTATCAAGCCATGACTGCTGGCTTGTCGACCCAAAAACAACTAGAAGTTGAGGTGGATGCCTCCGAGTCTCTAGTCGGGCCCAAGACTGTGGAGACGCCACCAGAGGAAGAGACATGGCCAGAAGCATTGACCCAAGCTGTGGACATTAACCCAGAGCTATCCCTCAACGAAAAGGAGCAGCTAAAAAGGATCATGCAGCGTCATGCCAAGGCTTTTGCCACAACCGGTAACTTGGGACATTACGACGCCAAGGTCCACATATCGTTGAAGCCTGATGTCAAGCCCATCTCTCTCCCTCCCTACCATGCATCACCACTAAAGAGGGAGATCATTGATAAGCAACTAGATTCTTGGTTGGAACCAGGAGTGATAGAGCCATCACGAAGTCCCTGGGGTGCTCCCATCATAATCGTCAGCCAAAAAGGGAAGAACCGGCTGTGCGTAGACTGGTGCAAGCTCAACGAAGTTACTATACCCAACGAATTCCCTATTCCAAGGCAGACGGACATCTTGCAGGCTCTGTCAGGGGCCCAGTACATGTCTACCTTCGACACCCTGTCTGGATTTACACAACTCGAGTTCAATCAGGAGTCGAGAGACAAAACGCCTTCCGTACTCACAGAGGGCTATACCAATTCACCAGAATGCCTTTCGGTTGGAGGAATGGACCCCCAGTGTTCCAGAGAGTGATGCAGGAGGTCTTGGCCCCCTTTCTATGGCAATTCACCCTGGTGTATATAGATGACATCGTGGTCTACTCACTCTCCTTCCGCCAGCACCTAGAACATTTGGATAAGGTTCTGGGAGCGATAGAATCAGCTAACCTTACACTCTCCCCACCCAAGTGTCACATGGGATACCAGAGTCTCCTGTTGTTGGGACAGAAGGTCTCTCGACTCAGACTATCCACTCATCATGAGAAAGTCTGCACCTTACTCAAACTCAAAGAACCCCGCAACCGGAAGGCACTGCACACGTTCTTGGGGATGGCCATATACTTTTCGGCATTTATACCCCAGTACTCACTCATAGCACAACCGTTGTTTGACATGCTAAAGGACAGTGTGCCTGGGATCTGGAGCGAGGACTGCAAGCGAGCGTTTTCCCTGCTCAAACACTCACTGGCTTCGGCCCCTGTCAGGGGACATCCGACGAGAGGTTTAGGTTACCGGCTCTATACAGATGCATCTGATGTGGCGTTGGCAGGAACCCTCCAACAGATACAACCCATGCTCGTCAAGGACCTGGCAGGTACCAGGACCTATGACAAGTTGAAGCAAGCGCATGACCTAGGGAACCCAGTGCCCCACCTTGTAAAGAAGTTGAGTGTTGAACATGACAATCGTCCTCCAAGGATGGGTTGGGCAGCTGACTTCGAGGAATCCACGGTCCATGTGGAAAGAGTGATAGCTTACTGGAGCTGCACCTGTAAGGGACCAGAAACCAGGTATTCGGCCACGGAACATGAGGCTTTGGCAGCCAAGGAAGCATTAGTTCGTTTTACACCGTTTATCGAGGGTGAAAGACTATTCTTGGTCACCAACCATGCGGCCCTACAGTGGGCCAGACCTCCAAGAATTATAACCGTTGTCTAGCGGCTTGGGGATTAGTTTTCGCGGCATTCCCAAACATGATTATAGTGCACCGCCCGGGTTTGGCACATTCTAATGTGGATCCGCTGTCAAGACTGTCCCGGATGCCCAAGGCAATCAGCCCTGAAGTGGAAGGGTTGCCCAACCTAGAGACGAGTCTAGCACAAGGGGACATAACTCAGCCCTGGGCAGACTATTTACGTAAGGACCAAGCGAAAAGGACCCTCATAGTCACCCAATCAAGGTCCATTGCAAGTGAGAAGTTGGACCTGTCTGGCGACCCCGATATGGAGAGCCAAGGGGAGAAAGGTCCAGTTTCCAATCTCCAGATGAGCCTTTCCCTGGAGGTCATGAAGGAGTTTCAACTCGCCTATCTCTCAGACAAAGAGTTCAGCGACACCTACAGCAAGTGTCAGGGACTCATCCGGGGTCGAGGGGGCCTGAGTGTAGCATCCAGGGCTGAGAGCCTGGCAGGGGGCGGATTGGGCATGCGTACTGACAGGCCCAATGCGGGACAGTGGTCCCTGGCCACTTAGACTGAAGTGGAAAGTTGAGAAGAAGGCTACTTCTTCGGTTCCCACTTCAGGTTCGTTTATATACATGCGGCTTAGATCACATGACGGGTGCCACGTCACCCTCGCACACAGCCGTAACCACCCGGGTATCTCCATGGGAGATCCTGAGGGCATCCGGTGCAGGCGCATGTACTGGGCACAGTGGGAAGTCGCCCGAGGTGCCCGGGCTGGGTACATGGTGGGCGCGCTGCAGATGGGTCAATGGTACATTGATACAGAGAAAGTCGTCCATGTAGAATAAAGAGAGAATAAAGAAGAAGTAAGATAGGGAGAAAGTGAGGAGGGAAGAATGAGGAGGGAGGAAGGGAAAGGGGGAGGAGGTAAGGAAGGGTGGACCAGCAGGGTACCGGGTCAGGTTGGGCCAGGTGGAGCCGGGTCAGGCGGGTGTGCCCTGACAGCAAGTTGCTTGAGGGTTCCTTGGGTGGTGGGGCACACCAGATCTCGGATGACGGTTTGCTATTGTGGGACGACCCCCAAGCCAGCCGATGAGTGTGCGTGCCGGCTCGTCTGAGACCCTTGATCCTCAAGGAGTTCCATGACTTACCCCACAAGGCCGCTCATGCAGGAGTAGAGAGAACCCTCAAGCGTCTGAAGGCCAAATGTCATTGGAAGGACCTCAGAAAGGATACTAAGCAGTACATGGAGACATGTGATGTATGTCAAAAAATCAAGCACGACCAAGGCAAGGCCCCTGGTCTGCTGAAGCCCTTGCCAGTGCCTCAGTTACCATATCATACAATAACGCTAGACTTCATAATGGGTCTCCCAGCGGCGAAGAGTGACGTTCATCTCGATGCCATCCTAGTGGTAGTTGACAAGCTCACCAAATACGGACATTTCATCCCTTGTGCTACTACTGTAGATGCGCAAGGTTCAGCTGACCTGCTGTGGCACCACATAATCAAACATATGGGACTACCCACGGTCATAGTCAGCAACAGAGACCCAAGATTCCTCTCAACTTTCTGGACTTCCCTAGCTCGTCATTTTGATACTAAACTGGCGATGTCCACCGCTGCTCACCCCCAAACAGATGGTCAGACAGAAGTCATGAATCAACAACTAGAAGTCATGCTAAGAGCCTTCGTCAGACCGAGACGACTGGCACAAATATTTGGATGTCCTCATGTTGGCATATAACAACAGCCCTCACACAGCCACAGGCGAGACCCCGGCCTCACTGCTCATGGGATTCCGACCCCATCTTCCCAGTTCATTCCTCGTCCTGGAGGAAGGTCTCAATGTTGGGGCAGAGGAGAGGGTGAAAGGCCTAAATCTTCGATGAAAATGGGCCCATGAAGCCATCTTCAACACCCAACAATCACAGATTAAAGCTTATAATTCTAAACGCAAGGAAGTTATATACAGCGTAGGCGACCTCGTTCTCATCGACCCCCACAAGTTAAACCTCCTGGAAGCAAAAGGGGAAGGGTGCAAACTGATGCAGAGACGCATAGGACCCTTCGAGGTAACGGAGGTGATTAATGACAACGCGTATCGGCTAAGGCTCCCCAACTCCTACCTGATGCACAATGTGGTCAACGTGGCTCATTTAAGGCCTTACCAGCCCGCAGGAGACAACTCACGACCCCACCTGTCCAACCCTAGAGATGACATTAGAGCCTCAGAAGCGTTCAAGGTGGACGATGTGGTGGGGCACAGGAGACAAAAGGGGAAAATGTTATTCAGAGTTCGGTGGAAAGGGTATGGAGCCCAGGAAGATATGTGGGTGACGGAAAGAGACCTCAGAAACGCACCCGAAATACTGGCGAAATATAAATCGAGGATTGGCTTGAGTAGACACTATTAAGCACCTACTGCCCAATCAAGCGAAGTCGGGACTTCTCGAGTCGGAGCCAGATCATGGCATCAACCGATCATCGCTCACTCCTGATCACTATCGATCTCTCCCACTTCTCAACCTCGTCCCATGTCGCTAGCCTTAGCCAGCATCAGCCGAAGGCCCACCCCCAGCAACTCTGTTGTGATCACTGACACTCATAGAGTGGATCATGCCGGACTAGAAGCCATTGAGATCGATGTGGAGCCTTTCAAAATCGCTTCATCACATAGTATGTGGTTGAATGGTTAGTTTGGGGCATCAGATCTCTTATTCTCTTACGTACCCATTAGAAGCCTGGGCTCTGGTCCTCGTCTGCTCAATCGACTATGGATACTGGTTCCAGAAGACCATCATCTCAATGAGGTGGAAGTGCTGAAAGAAAACCATAACCAAAACATTCCACCCAGAGCCCTTACCCCGCTGCTAGAGCGTTGGCAGGCAGCCAAGATGGCCGCACTTGCAGCTGAGGCCCACTCGTCCTTACGACTACCAGCAGAATTGCGTGATGTCATCTACAGAGTGGAATCGGAAGCTGGAGGAGACCACGAACAAGATCGAAATGCCTTTGCCTTCCAATTCGCACCGTGGCAGCATCCGATTATCATAGTAGCTCAATATACCTACATCCTACACATCATCTCTCTTCTTGTGGCTTTCGTTAACTTCACCTGGGCATGAGATCGCCTGCTGCCGGATTCCATCAATCTGGATCGGGAAGTAGACTGGTTCGAACCTCCAAAAGGAATAATTGTCAAGGATGGCTCAGTCAACGACCAAACCGTGTTGGAACTGCTTGAGCTGACGCCATATGTGGCATGTGGGTTGGCCTGTCGCTGGAAAAAGGACAACCACCTGGAAAATTTTGACTCACCCAACCGCACCGCCAGGGCATGGACCCTCTTAGCTCAGCACCTTGGAGACTCAAGGTTACAATGGTTCTTCGACTGGCCAGTGTGGGAAGGCCCCCCAGACCCGTTACCAGGGATGGAGGATCGAGACTCTTATTTGCGAAAGCTGACGTGGCCTGGACCACCCACATCCAGTCAAGATCTTTCCACTCTCAAGTTGGTCGAAAGGAGGCGATACCATAGAGCTTTCTATTATGTGGACATGGGATGATTCATGACTCATAACGAGGCTACAGATGTGGTGTTGGAAGACGATGCGGAACGCCATCTACTACAACCTAACCAACCGATGGTCATCGATGATGACGTTGTAGGCGGGCACAGCCGGTACTGCATAAACGAACCGAATATCGCGATTTCCCCATCCCAGTACATCCCCACTTCATGAAACACGTCGTACACATCCTCATATACCATTTCTACCCTTCCATGATTTTTCCCCATTTTTCCATACACATTCCCAGTCCCCACAGACCAAATTCCCACGCCCACCCAGCAGCGCGGCCACACTCAGACTGGATTTCACTTATCTCAGCAACCACTGCACTGATTGGTGATGGATAGAGTTAAGTATTTTTTGGCTGGAAATCATTTATTGCTTTATTGTTTTCTTGATTATTGTTTTCCCTTTTTTTTCCGATATTGTTTGTTGCCGATATGATCCACCTAAGCACATGGGGCACATCGGATATTTTTTATCATTTTTATTTGATCATTTCTCATATATACCTGTACATGAGGATGTATCTACTTTTTCCTTCGGATTAGAAACCACTGAGTTTGCCCCTCCCAAGCTAGTAGGGAGTAGTACGACATAGAAGACGACTAAGAAGACCTCTGGATCAGTCCTTGCCTTAGTGTCACCCAGAGAGGTGGGGTGAGAGATTGATTGGAGTACACCACGCACCGTACCACACCGGACCATACCAAATTACCATTACCACCTTTTCCCTGACCCGCCAGATACCAATCCAGTCCCCATCCTTTCCTGTTTTCCTAGTGGGTTAGATCCCTAGCCTGCTTACAATGTCGAACCGCAGAACGAAGACCTTGCTGTCCCGGATTCCTTTCCTCCTTCCCCTGAATGGCTGGGAACTGGCAATTCATTGTTCTCACCAAATTTTGGGACACCGTCTTCCTTGCCGGTTCCCCTTTCCTCAACCGCATCATCCACCTCATCCTCCCTCTCAAACACCTCGAGCTTGGCTCGCTGGCAGGGGCTCCCAAGAGAGGAGAGGAGGTCGAATCCTTACCCTGGGTCCAGAAGGGCACATGTAGCAAACCGTCCCGATCAACCACGCTGGCGTATGCGAGACGAGTCCTATAACTCTGGGGCCGACTCATACCGTCCGGAGGTCCACAGCCATGAAAGATCTTGGCATTGGGAAGCCTCCCAAGACTCGCTAGTTCGGAGGGAACCTCAAACAAATTCTAGATCCCCAAGTGCAAGGGGTCCCTCATCGAGTTTAGTGCCATATCGATCCCCTTCGACGTCCTCAGCTCCGCACGCTGCCCCTGTCGCCCTGCCGGTGAATCCCACCTGGGTAGTGGACAGCGGCTCAAACATGGCCATACCTGCATTCGTGGTCAATCTGGCCGCACCTCCTCCCCAGGCCCTGTATCCAGCGCCACCTTCTTACCATCACAAAAATGTGCCACCTGTTAGAACCAGGCGGACTCGGACGACTCCGGAGTGGAATCGGAGACTTAGTGTGGAAGGACCTCGGCCTCAGCGACTCAGGCGGAGTGCTGTGCCATTGCTGGTTGTCCTGGGGGTCCCTAATTTCGGATCTAGCAGAGGGAAAGTCTCTTGGGGGCAATTCAGGTCGATTTCAGACTGAGGTTACAAGTTACTAGGTACATTGTATATAAGGAGGGGTCCGGAATCAAAAGGAACAAGGGTAGGACGAAAGGAGACAAAGGGAGATGGAAAGAGGAACAACACCGAGGGTCAAGTGTTTGACTCAATGGTGTTTCCCAAAGGAGGAATGAAGGGCCAAGGCCCAAGGAGGAAGAGGATGGGAGTTGGGAATGGCTAGCTGACTGAATAGAAGGAAGCAGCAGCCCAAATAGGAATGAGGGAGAATAGCGGAATTGAAATGGACAATGCAATAGTTGCAAGGTCCGGAGTAAGTCCGGAAAGTCCGAACTCGGAAGTTAAACTCCGGAATATTGGCAAACGTAATTAAATGGAATGAGCTAACCAATACAATGGGTATAAGCGGAGGTGGGGTCAAAGTCCGAGGTCAGAGCTAAGACCGGAGGTCCGGAGTCAGGAACATAGGTGTTGCATGCTTGTCTGGAAGGTGTCGAGGTTGAGGTCGAACCCGGAATGTTCCGGAGTCGGACCGAAGGTGGTGTTGGAGCCGGAGGTGGGATAACCTCTTGGAAGTCGGCAAAAAGGAGGTGGCAGAAGGGAAGTAGGACTCTGGAAGTCAGGTTCGGAGTTCTGGGAGCCCGGAGCAGAGGTCGGGATTGTACGGATATGACACCACCTTCCTACACGTCCTCATCATGTCCACGTGATGATCCCTACAATTACCCTCCCATTCAGCACCATTCACGATCTAGGAGCCGTTCCCCTCACCAAGATGATCGTTGATGGCATGGCCCTCATCCGCCCTGACACGGTCGGTAGAGACTGGGGGGTGATGTTACAGGAATGGAGTCTCTCATGACCATGTCGACTGAATGTCAACCACAGCAGGTCCCCCTTCTCCACATCCTCCCATCTCTTTCTTACATTCTCCCCACTTCCCCCCCTTCTTACACACTCACTCCGTGCTAAGCTTTCCCTTATTGGGTTTTGGTGCTGGCCGGATTATTTATTCTATTTCGCGAGATTTCTCACAATCATTTCTTATTCAATAGTTAGCGTCACGTTCATGTATGGCTACAGCCGAGAAAGATGGAACTTAACGAATAACACACCCTTATCTTCTGTGCAACAACTGTAAACCTCCTTGTGCCAACACTGTAACGTCTGTGTAAGATTGTATATGTCTCGGTCACCATCTATATGGGTCATCCCTACCGAGGTTGATGACTCTAGCCACGGATTGTCGAGTTCGTGTGCGACTCAACTCAGGTATGTGTGAACACCTTTTGTTACGACTCATGTCGCTCACCCAGGTACTGGGCTCACGTCTGTCTCACCTTACGGTGATGTCAGGGCACACCCACCTGACCTGGCCCCGCCCGGCCCCACTTCACCCGGTACCCTGCCACCCAGTCTCCTCCTACCTCCTCCCCCCTTCCTCTTTCTTTCTTTCTCCATTTCACCTCCTCTTCACTTATTTCACTTTCTCTTTATTTTCTCTTTATTCTACATGGATGACCTTTCCCTGTATCAATGTACCATTGACCCACCTGCAGTGTGCTCACGATGCGCCCAGCCCGGGCACCTCGGGTGACCCCCCACTATGTCCAGCTCGCGCATTCACAGTGGACGCCCTCAGGATCCCCCATGGGGACACCCGGGTGACTACGGCTGTATGCGAGGATGACGTGGCACCCATCATGTGACCCAAGCCGCATGTATATAAACATACCTGAAGTGGGAACCGAAGAAGTAGCCTTCTTCTCACCCTTTTCCACTTCAGTCTAAGTGGCCAGGGACTGTCTCCTGAGCCAGGCCTGCCAGTACGCATGCCCGCTCCACACCCCATGAGACTTCTAGTGTCGGGCGTCTCACCCAGGCCTCCTCTACCCCAGATGGGTCCCTGACAGCAGAAGAAGGCTTCAACCTCGTTTCCCCTATCCCTCCCCCCTCCCCTGCCATGGTAACCGAAGAGCAATATGACGACCTGCTGGCTCGGTTCCAAGAACTACAGGCCATCATCAAAAACCAGGTCTTGAACCAGCCGGCACCCGCCTCCATGCCGGCACCTACACCCACCCCTGCACCTACACCCGCACCCAGACCCAAGGGGCCTAAGGTTGCCCCCCCCCACTGCCTTCTCGGGAGCCAGCGAGGACCTTGACTGTCTCAAGGCCGAATGCGGCATCTATTTCCACGTCCACGCGGCCGAGTTCCCCACCCCCCTCTCTCAGATCCTCTTCGTGTTGTCCTACATGAAGGGGGGGACTGCAGGAGCGTGGGCGACCCAGTGTACCATCACGCTGCTAACGGCAAACTCTCCCACCCTCACCATGGACGAGTTCAACATGGACTCGATGCCATGTTCCAGGACCCCAACCGGGAAGCCACTGCCCAGCAGAAGTTGGCAGGCATCCAACAGGGGAGTGACTCCGTGGACAAAGTCATCCAGGAGTTCGAGATGCTGGGACCCACCTCGCGACTAGGCGACATTGGGCTTGTCAACCATTTTGAGCAAGCAATCAACACCCGGCTCCGCGAGAGTATATATCGCCTCTGCCCCATGCCTACCACCTGGGCCGAGTGGAAACGTGAAACCACCCTCCTGGACAACCAGTGGCGACGCTTCCAGGCAACACAACCTCACGCACCCCTGCCCAGGCCTCCGTTTACCCTGACGCGACCCCCACCAACCACAAACCCCCCTCACGCATGTCCCACACCTGCAGCCCCATGACCTGGGCCTACAGCCCCACCCCCAACTCCTGCAGCCCGCCCCCCTACAGGGACAGGCCCACAACCCATGGACCTCAACCGCTCGAGGACTGACCAGAGGAGGAACGGACTGTGTTACAACTGTAACACCCCAGGGCATATTGCACGAGACTGCCCACAACCCAAGGTCCACCGGGTCAGACGCCTCCACCCGGAAGACCTTTGAGCACTGATGGAGGGGTTGAAGAGGCAGCTGACAGAAGGACCAGAAGGAGAGGGGGAGGAGCCAGAGGCAGGGCCTCAGGAGGATTTTCAGGAAGGCGGCCGGTGAGGGATGCGTCCCAGGCGCCCATAGAGGATAACTCGTGTAAATACCGCAGTGCGCATAAGCCAGCAATGCCAAAGCTTCATCGAGTTATCGCAAAAAAGAGGAGAAAAAGCGCATCTCCAGCACGAGAGAGTGAAAGAACCCCAGGGGTAACACCCGAAGTAGCGGTGTCCCCACCCGCTATCTACGTCCTCTCTAAACAGTCCCCCAGGTCACTCAGCCTCACCGTGAAGCTGACTACCCTGACCTCCCTCACCTCTGTGTCCATGTCAGCGCTCCTAGACTCAGGAGCCACCGGGAACTTTGTAAGCCCCGAGTTCATCCAGAAGCACAACCTTGAGACCACCCAGCTCCCTCAGCCCATCCCAGTCCGCAACGTCGATGGGACCCCCAACGAGACTGGAGCCATAACTGAGGAACTGGAGGCCCTCCTGATGTTCAGACAACACACAGAGTGGGCCCGGTTCGCGGTTGCAAACCTTGGGCGACAGTCCCTCATCATAGGGCATTCGTGGCTGTTGCACCACAACCCAGAGGTGGATTGGGCACAACAGAAAGTCACCATGTCCCGCTGCCCATCCTCCTGCAAGCTGCCACAGGCATGAGGCGACCCGGACCTCACCCTGGAACCCGGGGATGGGATCTATGCCGCGATCATCCCCCTGGGGTGGGGGCATGACCTGAGAGCGACTACG
This sequence comes from Cantharellus anzutake, assembly GCF_015039405.1. Classification (NCBI taxonomy): domain Eukaryota; kingdom Fungi; phylum Basidiomycota; class Agaricomycetes; order Cantharellales; family Hydnaceae; genus Cantharellus; species Cantharellus anzutake. The sequence continues at coordinate 5,896 of NW_024067139.1, read as the reverse complement.
ACACCCTCCCAGTGGATGGCCCAGGAAGCCCGTGACCCAGAAGCAGAACCCGTGCCATTTGAAGCGTTGGTACCAGAGCACTACCAAGACTTCCGGGATGTGTTCTCGAAAGAAGCCTTCGACCAGCTACCCCCCCGGAAGCCCTGGGACCACGCTATAGACTTAGTCCCGGATGCCAAACTACCCAGAGGGAAGACTTTCCCCCTCTCACGGCCAGAGCAGAAAGAGTTGGACGAGTTCCTGTGCGAGAACTTGCAGAACGGGCACATACGACCCTCCAAGTCCCCGATGGGGGCTCCAGTCTTCTTCATCAAGAAGAAGGATGGGTCACTACGTCTAGTCCAGGACTACCGGAAACTGAACGAGATCACAGTAAAGAACTCATACCCGCTTCCACTAGACGTTCTCACCCGCCTCTGCAACACCAAGTACTTCTCGGCTCTGGACTTACAATGGGGGTTTAACAACGTCCGGATTAAGGATGGCAACGAGTGGAAAGCGGCATTCGCGACCAATCGAGGGCTGTTCGAGCCCATGGTAATGTTCTTCGGCCTATGTAACTCGCCCATGACCTTCCAGACCATGATGAACGACATCCTCCAGGATTTCATCAATCAGGAGGTCGTCATTTGTTACATGGACGACATTCTTATCTTCACGGTGTAGGAGAAATAACGGTCACACTATGGAAACCCATTATGGAAATATGCCAGATAAATCACAAAACCTCATACGACAAGTAGATATGAGAAAATAGAAGGACCTGAATTTTAACGAATTTTAACGAATTTTTACGAATTATTATGACTATACGCGATAAATCGAAAGAAAGAAAAATAGCAAAAATACTTCAAGCTTACCATCAACGAGACGGAATTCTCGGGAGAATTTATAGCAAATATTAAACCAAGAATTAGGACAATCGACCAAGATTTGACTATAAAAACAATCAGAGAACCTCCACGGAAACTACTTTCCCACGTCCACACATGTAGCCAAGGATGGAAGTACCACGGAACAAGGATTCATCAGGAACTAATGCAAAATTCAAAGTCGTGTCTATAATAGGAAATGTAGATGTCCCCCAAACGGACCCAATGAAAGTAATTACAGGGGAAACTACCCATAAACGACGGAGATATGACTAAAACTCCTGCAAAATGAGGACAACGTCTAAAAGGCAAGCGCGAAGATTAACCAGTAACGACCGAGACAAGCTTGATAGCCCATTAGAAAGGAAGGGATCTAATCTTAATCCTCCCAAATTTTCATAATAAAAGGATCATGCATTAATGAGATATCCAATAACGGGAATAGCGACATCAAAAGTCCAAGCTCAGGGAAAAGACGATGTTTGGGTAGGATCCATAATTAAAACATACAACGAGATTTACACCGAAATTATGAAAAATGGGGAACTATAGTTATGCAAATTTTCAGCCCAAATGGTCCAGCCGTTGTGAAGTTATACCCATGACGGGAATATAGAAATCAGCATCATGTGTAATGACACGTGAGGGTGGCGATGCGCAGGGAACTGGCCATCGGAACCGAGATCCGCACTTTGGCAGATCGCGAAGACCAATTTCCATCCAAATAAGGAAGAGCCCGGTCAAAACAAAGCACGGAAAGTGCAAAACAACCTTAGATCATGAGGGAGAAATCTGAAATAAATCACAGAAGCCCATATGAAAGAAATAAACACCCACGCATATCATAAATCCCGAACAATTAAACGGAAATGGCACCCGCATACAAACGACTATGGGAATGACGCACGTGATTACCGAATGTGCGGGCGAACTTTTGCTAACTCAATGAATGCCAGGAAATAGGACACAACCTTAGTACCATTGGAAAGGTGGGAATAAATGAAAATTTATGATACCAAGAACGTGAGAAAACATCCAGAAATGAATGAGATACAAGGACATGAAGTTAGAAACCTGAAAACGTGTGGGAAGACAGCTTCAAGAGGTCCAGAGTCCTAAATAAAATACATAAAAATATGATATCTTCAAGGACGACCTACTATAACAACGAACAATACATATGGAGGATTAGGATGTGATAATACAAAGGGGAATCAGGGAATATGAACAAAATTCATGAAAACCACTAAACTATGACGGACCATGGTGGGAATTTTAGGGAACGATATTCTAATGAAGTGGAGAGCTATAACACATTCGTTTGAGGACTACTAGCAACTTTTTCTTTCAGTTTTAAACCTGAATAATTCACTCATTTACCATTTCAGTCTCATTTTAACTAAATGTCACTAAATAAAAATGGAATAAATCAGCTGAAGGTCTCAGCACAGCCGTATGCATAGTAATGCGAAGTTTGAATTCACAATCATCGAGTCATAGCAAATTTAATGGTATATATAGGTAGCATGAAAATTTCATTTTTTATTCAGTTTGAGAAAAATACACTGTAAATAAATCCTGTAAATAGAAGGTAGAGCATGAAAAAGGAAGGCGACCCAAGGAGTATAAAAGGGAGACCCTTTCTGCGACTTTTCGCCCCCCTTAGAGAAGTAAGAAAATAGAGTATTATTTTTCTCAAGCATTTCTGGTTGTCACTCCAGTGTGAAAAAGTGATATACAGTTAAGATTGCCACTGTAGTAAAAGGCAGCAATTAAGGAGAGAAATATTAAGTAAATATTTCAACAGGAGAGCTGGTTAACACTCCAGATTTCAAAGTGTAAACACAAAACAGTTATCTTGCTACTGTTAAAACAAGCAATAAAATAAGACAAAAATAAAACAAACCCAAGGGACACTCCAGACACAATCAAAATCCATTAACTGAATAGAATCTTTGAAACTTCACCAAGTAGAAGATTAAATTCAAGTTAAATTCCAAATTAAACAACGCTACACAGAATTACACCTAGACAAATTAAGAAATTTCAATAAAGAAACAGCTCCGCAGGGCTCGGTTTATCTGTAAGTCAATTCCCAGGAACTTTAAAACTAACCCATAAAAATAGAATTAGCCAAAACACTCGGATTGGTACTATATTTACAATAAATAATACTAGTACACTTCCCCATCCTAACTAAAGAACCAGGGAACAGCTTGGTGGTGGTCTCGTTTGAACCTCCCAACTGACCTTCCTTCGTTCTCTCCTTCAACGGCCACCCTAGAGGAGCACCGGAGGGTAGTCCAAGAAGTCCTAGAGACGCTATGGAAGAGAAGGCTCTTCCTGAAGCTGGAGAAGTGTAAATTCGAACGGATGCAGATCGACTACCTAGGCCTGGTCATCTCAGAGGGCAGCATCGCGATGGACCCCGTGAAGATCCGTGGAGTCCTTGACTGGCCGACCCCAACCAAGGTGAAAGAAGTACAGTCCTTCCTAGGGTTCGTGAACTTTTACCATCGCTTCATCAAAGACTTCTCTGAGAAAGCACACCCCCTCCACGCGCTAACCCAGAAGACCCAAACCTGGAACTGGGGCCCAGACGAGGACTATGCCTTCCGCACCCTCAAAGAAGCTGTCACCACCGCCCCCGTCCTCTCCTTCCCTACAGACACTGGCCACTTCAGGCTCGAGTGTGACACCTCCAACTTTGCGACCGGTGCAGTCCTCTCCCAGCTCCAGGCAGACAGGGAGTTCCACCCGGTAGCATTCATGTCTAAGAGTTTCACGGACATGGAGCGTAACTACGAGATATATGACAAGGAGATGCTTGCAATCGTCCAAGCCCTGGAAGAGTGGCGACACTTCTTAGAAGGTGCCGGGGAGAAGGTCGAAATCTACACCGACCACTGTAACCTGAGTTACTCCCGGATGGCCCAGAGGCTAAACTGGCGCCAGGCCCGGTGGACCCTCTTCCTTTCCTGCTTCTACTTCACCCTTGTCCACCGCCCAGGGAAACTCATGGGGAAGCCGGACGCACTCTCCCATCGAGCTGACCACCTGAAAGGGAAGGATGACAACGAAGGGCTGACCCTCCTCCAACCAGCCTGGTTCGAGGCCCATGCGATGGAGGCGGTCTCAGTAGAAGGGGAGGAAGCAGGCATCCTGGGAGAATATGTGGGGCAAAAGACCACAATGAGAGGGTGGTCAAGGCCATACGAGAGCTGAGGGAAGGGACGCTAAGATCGGACGAGTGGGAAGAGCAGGGAGACCTAGTCCTATACTGGGGGAGAGTGTATGTTCCAAAAGACCCCCAACTCCGTCACGATCTGGTACGGCTACACCACGACACATGGGCAATGGGGCATCCAGGGCGATGGAAAACCCTGGAACTCATCTCCCGTGACTACTGGTGGCCCCGGATGGCAGAGTATGTCGGGCGATATGTACGCGGGTGTGATACCTGCAACCGTGTTAAGTCGTTCCCCTCACGAAAGGTTGGGAAGCTCACCCCAAACAAAGTCCCCACCCATCGTTGGCAGGTGATCTCAGTGGATATGGTAGGGGAGCTCCCAGAGTCAAAGGGATACAATGCCATCCTTGTAGTGGTACCCTGACCAGACTGCCCCGCATCCATCTGCTCCCTATTCTACTTCCCAACACCACACCACTGCATGGTCGCATGCGGACATGGAGACGACAGAGGGTGCAGCCATGGGCATTGTAGGATGGCTTGCAGACCCAGAGGCGATAGAAGGGAGATGACGGGGGAGCAGCCACAGCTCTGCACAGCTGCCTGCAGACATGGAGATGACAAGGGACGGAACCATGGAGGTCATAGTGCCGCTTGCAGACATGGAGATGATGGAAGGAGCTCCCCAATACTGGTGTGGGGTCCGAGCAGGACCTGCGATTTTTTTCTCCCAGTGCGCAATCTGTCTTAGTGGGAGGAGAGCTGTTTAGCTGGTGGAGATGGACTATTGCCGCCTTTTTTCCTTATTTTTTCCTTCTTATTCACGTCTAAGAACCTTTCTTAATGCTTTAATATGTTCTCATTTTTATTCTTTTAACTCTTTTCATGAAGTGGATACAGCTGCGGACCAGGAGAGGATCCGACTCCGGGACCATAGCCACTTCGGGGCGAAGTGGCATAGAGGGAGGGTGATGTCAGGGTTCAGCACCCTGCCTTAGGGTGCCCCGGACTCCCCACCTACTTCACCCCCTTTTATTCTTTGACTGTTGCCTTGTTGTTGCCTTTGTGTGTTGTGTACACACACGCACGGGATAGCGTGGGGACTTTCTGAGCGAGCAGCTCGCCCAGAACGTTCCCACGCTTACTGGGCACTGCCACCTGGATGTTCCCTCCGGGTCACACTACACAACTCTAAGAGCTGTATAGTTGTGGGCATGTGACCCATTCCTTTATATAGCAACCATGCGGGGAGATGAGACCTTTACCCTTCTTCTCATCTCATGCCCCGCATAGGCAAGTGTATATATTATCTTTCCTTTTACTATACATCTCATGCCCCGCATAGTGTGAGGACAGGCCAGATGGGGGTTGAGGTCAGGGAGCCTCCGAGTCCGAGGCCGGGCCCTGACAGGGAACAAAAACCTCAAACCACTTGTCTTTGGGCACAAGTTGTCTATTCGAGTCATGCTCATGGGAGCAACTGGAGAGGGTGGAGAGGGTGGCAGACTGTCAGTGACACCTCTGGCAACGGCATTCATGGCGTTGTAGGAGTGCATAACAGGTGTGCTCAATTTCATGGAACCTGTCAGGGCTCGGTCCTCGATCAGGGACAGCCCGACCTCAGTCCTAGGTGTGTGTGGTGTTCCGGGTGGTTGGGCGCTAGACCCTGTCCTCAGCTCCTCAAACTCACTGAAAGGACTAAGCGGGGATTGAGTTGTCATGTATTACAGAGGGTAACTACAACTTGCCTAAGCGGGGATTGAGTTGAGAAGAAGGGTAAGTTTCCCTATTCCCCGCTTGGCTACTATAAAAAGGAAGTGTACTGTACAATTCA